>NW_015174870.1:81716-91907 GCF_001447785.1 Gekko japonicus | reverse complement strand
CGGGCCACGAGGAGCAAGAAGCAGCCAGGTAAGTTGCAGAGCCCCTCCCCCCAGATAGCAATCCAAAATAGTCCAGTGGCACCTTTAAGGCCAAGGTTTATTCAGGTAAAAGCTCTCCCTCCTCTGTGAGGGCAGATCTGCACATTCTCCCCCCCCCCAATAGCTAGCAATCCAAAAGAGTCCAGTGGAGCCTGAGAGGTGGGTGTTGCCTTCTGACACACTTCCGGTGATGTCAGGGGGTGTGGCATATGCTAATGAGTTATGCTAATGAGCTCCTGCACCTCTTTTTCTACGAAATGACCCCTGTATACACACACACACACACACACACACACACACACACACACACACACGGGGGACATTGTTACCTAATGAATAAAAACACTGAAGACTGTAAGGATGATCTAAGAACCAGAACCATTTCTCCAACAAGTCAAGAGATGGGTTACTATTAACCAGCAGATGACTGCACAGAACTGGCTGTGGCCAGGAACATGGGAAACAAGAGTCCAAACGAGGCACGGAGCATCAAATCCCTTTTCAGCTTAAACCACTTGAGACCATTTGACAAAGTTCAAGAGCCTTAATTCAGAGCTGTCCTCCTCACGACAGGTGGTGCTGAGGGTGACCTGGAGGCCCACCTGGAAGGCAAGCGTCTGTTTGCTGGTCGAGCTGGACGAGAGAAGCCTTTCCCAGTAGGCTGCTTAACTGGCAGAGATACCTACGATATAAACAAGACTATTAAGAAGTCAGAACAGGACAAAAAAAGAGCCAACCATGAAATGCTAAGAGAATGCTATGACGTACACTGGACAATCTTACAACAGGTGGCCTCAGTTTATTAAAAGGCACAGGGAATGTATTATTTACCATTTACATAGTAATGTAAAGATGTAATGGCAGAGGAACTCTTGTGTGTGTCCAAGAAATACATGGCATAAAAGAAAGCACAAAATACTTGAGAAGGTTTTTTTTTTAAACAGAGTTGAGTCATATGACCACTGGCACACAGCCAGAGGAGGACTGAATCAATAAACAGGCTGCAGAGTGTGGTTCTTTTGATGGCTCCATTACTCAAGACTCTTGTCAGCATGAAGTCAGATCTTAAAACTTTTAAACAAACATCATCTGTGCTGATTGCAAACTGAGTGACAAATTGATCTAATGGTGATATATAGATCTTAAATAACAACTGATTCGGCCTACATCGGCCCACACTGACAGTTAAAGATGGATGGACTACCCTCTGTTTCAGATTCAGGTCTGCTTAAATCTAATCTCAATGGGATCTGCTGAATACCTGAAAGTAATTAAGTTTCATATTCTGTCCCTTTAGAATTGTGAGGCATTTTAGGCTTCAGCCTGATAAATATCAAGAGGTCATTCTACTTTATTTCACCTAAAGTACTTGGTACATGGAGATGAGCCACTACAAGAGGTATATCGGAGTCAGTTGTTTGCCTTTTATTTACTGAATGTCAGTTTCCTAGATAGTGTGACAATTGCAATGTTCAGTTTTTAGGTGGGTAGCCGTGTTGGTCTGCAGCTGTAGAACAAAGTTTGAGTCCAGCGGCACCTTTAAGACCTACAAAGTTTTATTCAAGGTGTGAGCTTTCATGGGCACGCATACTTCCTCAGACACATTGAAATGGAAGTTATGTCCATACATATGGGTAGAGGGTGAACAGCAAATTAGCATACAACAGAATGAAGATGCTTTAACAGATGTGAGAGCCAAACAGGAATAACAAGCTAAGTGTATGTGGCCACCATTTGTTTGGATTCTTAAAATTACATTTAAGATACAAGGAGTCAGGCACCTGTTTGGAGAACTGGCACCTGCCACAGAGTGAAAGAGGGTAAATAAAGGGCAAACATGGCATCGATGAAGATTCACTATTGGCTCCTTGCCATACAGTGGCCTTGCCTGTGCGCATCCGAAATACACAAGACTATGGTTGCCAGCTATCGCTTTAGACATTCCTGGAGACTGAGGCAGTATAGGGTTGCCAGCCATAGCTGGCAGACTGGCGGGAGCACTTATTTATTTATTTATTTATTTATTTTGATTTATATCCCACCTTACCTGCACAAGCAGGCTCAAAGCGGCGTACAATAAGATTAAAATACAATAAAACAAATAAATGTGTTTTTTAAAATGCTTTTGCTGTATTTTGTAACCATCATCTTGCCTGTAACACCTAAGTAATCTTTAATAAACACCATCTTGAGCACTAGGATTGCCAGCTCCAGGTTGAGAAATACGTAGAGATTTGGGAGCTGGAGCCCGAGGAGGGCAGGGTTTGGGGAGGGGAGACTCTTTAATGCCATAGAGTCCACCTTCCAAAGGAGCCATTTTCTCCAGATGATTATCTCTGTCACCTGGAGATCAGTTATAATAGCAGGTCTCCAGCCAAATTCGTGACAAATCTCCCTAGAGGAGATTTTTAGCCAGACTGTAAGGCAAGAGCAAAAAGGTTAAAGAGGGCCTCTCCCTTTAAATCAAAACTCTAGCGGCTATGTTCAATACAAATACAAACAATCCAATCACAGAATTTCACTTAATGTGTAATGCTATCCTCAAGAGTAACAGGATAATTGACAAAGACTTTGGTCAAAATTAGATGTAATTAAAAATGTAATTTAAAAGTAATTTAAAAAGTATAGGGTTTGGCCGAGTTCATGGTTTGTGAACTGAGGTTTATGCCCACCTCAATCCACGACCCTCCAATAAACCTCCATGTGGTTTTGAGGGGGGTTGTGTGGGAAGCGGGAGGGGGGAGTGAGAGAGATTGCTGAAATGGCTTGCATCTATTTCAACCTAACAGGCTGAAATAGATACAGGCCATTTCAGTGATCCCGCTTGCTCCCCCCTGCTTCCAAGTGTTCCCTTTAAATGGGTTTTGCAAGCGGGCACCACATGGGAGCAGAGTCCAAGTGGTGAATTCACCACTTCCATGTGAATTTGCCACTTGGACTCCACTCCCACACAATGCCCACTTGTAAAACCCATTTAAAGAGAACATTCCCTTTAAATTGGTTTTGGAAGATCTCCCCCTTCTTGCAAAGTAACTCCACACAACTTTCTCCTTCCACAGTATAAAACTCAGGAATCTCACATCAGTTACCATTGAACAAATTTATGTTTTTATTGAGTCTTCTCCAAGCTCTCCCTGTTCCCCTGCTTCTCTCTTGGCCTTACAACCAAGTCTGTGAGAAAGTCACAACTCACTTTCAAGCTCTGACCCACAATTTGAAAAGCACTACCTCAAACAATTCAGTATCTGTTTCTCCATTTATACCCCTAATTTGTCCCTTCTCCCCTTTTCTCCCTTTTATCCCCACTGCAATGCTGTGAGATTAAGTTAGCCTGAGCGAATGTACTAACCACTACACCATACTGACTATCTTCTGATTTTTAAAAAATTAAAAACTCATTAATTTTAAAATATTACCTCAGGAAATTTCTGCTTCTCTCTGCCTTGTCTGGTGTAAAGTCCAACATGCCTGGCTGAATTCTTCTGCAGCTCCTGCTTTCCTAGGTCTGTCTGGAACATTTCAGAATAATGACCCACAGTCTCACAGTGGCCACCAACAAATGTGGAATTTGACTGTGCCCACTTCTCTTTGTGAAACTTCGAATTACACAAAGAAGTTGATTTTTCATAGTTCTTCAAAAGCTTTTCAACAACACCATAGTTTGACCTTGAATCAGCTGATCGTGGCCGACCAGACAAATTACTTGGCCTCCAATCATGTTCATGAAGCATATGTTGGTAGCTACTCAGAAGCCCATTTACTTGTTTTTGCTGTCCTGTTGCTTTGGTGTTTTTATTGGTATTGCTGGGTTTCTCTTTCATTCTTAACGAAAGTCTAGGAGCGGAAACATCTGTAAAGTCCTCACTTTCTTCTGTTCTGTTCTTCACACAGTCCTGCAGCACACCATTGGAGTGAGGATCTGCAGATAGTCTTGGTGGCATTTGGCTCTTGGGTGGGCACTTTTGGCCTTTATCCGTATGAAATACAGTTCTGTTAAACTCATCAATCTTTGCTTCCAGTGTTTCATTCCGCTGAGTCTTTCCAGTTCCATATCCAGAATCACCCAGGGTGTCACACACAGGAGTGTAAAAGTCACTGGAGTAACACACACTGCTTTGTGATTCAGGATGTTGCTTTGGGGACACCATGTTTCCGTCAGAACAGCTCTTTTGGACAGAGTGTGGGGCAGAATCATTCTTAGTGAAATTCCCAGTCTTGTTTGGTTTGCAGGTCCATGTGTTATGACAAAATCCCACTGACAGTTTGCATTCAGTGGACAGATCCCTTTTTCCTGTGGCCACTGTGGTAGCCACAGCAGGACCACTAACAGAGTTCCATTCATTTGATGGTGGCCCTAGAGCATCACATAATTTTGAAACAGATGTATTAATAAAGGTATTGCTGTTCTTACACTCCTGAGTCTGACAATGGTTTCTGTGCCCTGGATCTTTTGTTAATGCCTCAGGAACTTGGACAGCTGCAGAAAGAGAACTTGTCAGATGCCGAGAAGTGCTTCTTGGAGGAACAGGAGGAGCTTCATTCCTTTGCCATGGAAAACAGTCTGTTTTCTCAACACCAGCATGAGCACTCTCCTTCAAACACCTGCTGATGCCCATCAAGTTCTTCCTATTATTTTGTTTTTCTGTTTCAAATGCAGTTAAAGCAGTTTGCGGGTCGCTGTTACTCACACGGCTCATCTCCGGCATAATCGGTGTGGTTCCATCTTCTGCAGATTCTTCCATGGAAGGAAGAAACTTTTTTCTGCACACATATGAAAACCATTTTAATTGATAAGTAGGCACTTTATTTTTTCTCTCTACTAGACAGATCAGGCCTGCAAAGGTTTCTGAACCAGTTCAGCTCAAAGTAAAATTTGAAATCAAGACTCATTCTTTTAGGGCTCCCTAAAGCCCTCTGACATCCTAGGACTCTGCAAGAGGCACGACACCATAGAGGACAATTGTCCTGAAACCCATCCCTTACAAACACAGGTGTCAAGATATCTCATGTGCACTTGTGCAATATCATGCCATAAATATACATAACATTGCTCTACATATCTTGCATGCCTAATTCTGGCTATGCTAGGAGTTAACCTGCATCTTCCAGGGCAGCTACCTAGCCTATACAACAGGGGTTGCTAACTTTTTCTTTATAGAGACCAACCTGAGCAATACAAAAATAATCTGAGCTGTTTTCCATCCCAAAGCATGTTACCAAGTTGTTTTCTGTCTTCTGTAGAAGCAGAACATGGACTAGGAAAAGCAACAAAAATAATCTAACTACTAAGCAACACAGAGAACATCCTATGAAATATAAATATTTTTTCTAATCCTAGAGCAGATTTTTTTTGCAATTTTGCTTGGGTCTTCTAGGGCGATACATAACTCTTGAGCAGCCACTGCACTACTGTTACCTACCACCTATTGGAAACCTGGCCGTATAGTGTGTGATGATATTTTTCTCATAAAATATCCCTACAGAAAAAGACATTTTAGTCAGGCAGCTACAATACTTGTTGGACTACTAAAGCACTAATCACTTCCATGACAGCCAAATCCTGACTCTAAAGCAGTGAGGCTGAAGCCCTGGTGAAATCACATCAGACTTAAGTGAGCTACAAATATTTTTACTGTTGGGCTTCGGTCACATTGGAGGCTTGGTGTGATCTGGCTGTGCCTCTATTTGTGGCAATTTAAATAGTTGCAGGAAATTTTGATCAGACATCCCACCCTGAACTGGCTTCACTGAGCGCTTGCCCCATGGTCGATAGTTCAGATTGATGTGGCAGTCTTTTTTTTATCTTTCACCCATGTGCATAAGCATGTATCTATGAAAACAACTCCCCATGGACTCTCAAACAGGGCTCTTTTTGTAGCAGGAACTCCTTTGCATATTAGGCGACACACCCCAAATGTAGCCAATCCTCCAAAAGCTTACAGTAGCCCCTGTAAGAAGAGCTCTGTAAGTTCTTGGAGGACTGGCTACATTAGGGGTGTGTTGCCTAATATGCAAAGGAGTTCCTGCTACAAAAAGAGCCTGGGGTGATTATGCACTTATGTGAACATCAGTACCTGATTTTTTTAAAAAAGGAGGTGGAAATGGAAGGGAAGGTTCAGACTTCCCAAATGGCTTGATTTAACAAAAGGGGAGTTCAGACAGCTGGAAACGTGGAGTGGAAGTGCTGGCATCCGTAAACACGGACTTTCCCCAGTGCCTGATTACTCTGCTTCTAAAGTGAGGCAAAGTGGGGTGCTGACAACTGGGGCATGGAAGGCACATATTGTTGTCTGATCGTGCTCTTTAAATCCACAAAGATAACGCAACTATATCAGCGTGAACTGCTCGTGTGACTGCAGCCTTGATCTCTATGGCTCTTGGGCAAGGATAACTTTCCTTGGATTAGTGGCAAAGAAGTTAAACTAGTGTTCCTTTCTGCTCTAGCTGCACAGGCAACTTAAAAGCCATAGGACTGGTCAGAAAGTATTTCACTCTTTTAAAGTAGGATCAAGATTATAGCACCAACTTAATCGTTTATTAACACAAGAGATTGCAAATAAAATAATGTTTGCAAAACATATTTTTTTTGAAAATGCAAACAAGCCGACAAGATGGCTAGCATATAAATTAAGGAAAGATTCAGAAAAGAAGCACAGAAAGACTTTGAAAAATGAAAGAGGGGAAGAAAAGAACATTCATAGTGATTTGAAAGATATTATTGAAATCTTCTACAAAAATTTATACCACCAGGGGAACACTGATCAAGATCAGATTAGAGAATTTTTAAAAGCATAACAAGAAAGAATTTACAGAAGAACAGAGGAAAATGTTAAATGAGCCAATTTCTTTATCTGAAGTAACCGAAGCAATTAAAAGCCAGAAGAAAAAGAAGACACTAGGACTGGATGGGTTTCCTGCAGAGTTTTATCAGACATTTGAAGATCAAATTGCCCTACCACTGAAACTGACAATACAAAACATAGTTGAAGAAAGGAAGTTACTAGAGACTTGGAACCAGGCACTGATCACATTGATACATAAATCGGATACAGACGAGAAAGAAATTCGAAACTATAGACTAATTTCACTACTTAATGTGGACTATAAGATTTATGCATCTATGGCCCCGGTCACATGGGCCGGATATCGCGGGGGGGAGGCATGGCTGTTTGCCCCGGAGCGAACTACCGTGCGGGCAGCCGGATCAAACGTCCCGCCCGACGTCCCGCCGACGTCCTGTGGTTGGGGGGAGGTGCCGATCATACCTTACTCCTGCGGCGCAGCAAAGAAGCAGCGCCGCAGGGGTTGTGTTGTTTTTTTAACCCAAGTGCTTGCATGCGCCGTTGGGTGCACACCCGTGGAGACTTGACAAAAAAAACCTTTTAGCGAGGGGACATTGGTGGGCGCCGGAACTACCACTGGAAATGCGATCGGACGCCCGCTCATGCCCCGCGGTTTCCGGAAACTAGTACCTCGGAGGTACTAGTTTTTTACCCCGCATCTTCGGAGTGAAGCCTCGGGTGAGCCACAGGAGCTCTACGCTTCCCAGATGTGGTGGTGAGATCGCGCCCGAAAAATCCGCCTATCTTCCATCTCTCTGACGTGCCTAATGCTCCATGTGACCGGGGCCAATATTAGCTAATAGGTTGAAAAAAGTGTTGATTCAGACAATTTACCAAGACCAATTGGGATTTTTGCCAAAGAGGCAAATGAGAAATAACGTGAGAATAATTTTGAATGTACTTGAGTATTTTGAAGCACATCCTGAAAAACAAATGGCATTGATCTTTTTAGATGCAGAGAAGGCATTTGACAATCTTGCCTGGTCTTTTATGTTGGAACAACTGTTGGCATGGAAATGTGGTGATTATTTTTACACAATGGTTAAAGCAATATACACAAAACAGTTGGCTAAAATTATGGTGAATGGAGATCTTTCACAAAGTATAAAAATTGGAAAGGGAACCAGAAAGGGTTGTCCGCTATCTCCCCTTTTATTTATTTTTGCTTTGGAGACACTCTGTGGCATGGTAAGAAGGCAGAATACCATTAGAAGACTTAAACTTAAAGGGGAAGAGTATAAACTCCAAGCATTTGCAGATGATCTGGTTTTTATATTGGAAGACCCACAAACAACAATTGATCAACTTCTCAACATAATAAAAGAGTATGGACAATATGCAGGACTAAAAGTCAATCTTAAGAAAACTAAAATCTTAACAAAAAATTGTACTAAGAAGCAAATGCAAACAATTCAGAAGTCCTCGGGGATTGAAGTAAAGAAGGCAATAAAATATATAGGAATAAATTTAACCAATAGGTGCAGCTCTCTATTTAAAGAAAACTATATAAAACTCCTGGTTGCGATCAAGAAAGACTTAGAAAATTGGAAACATCTACAATTATCTTTCATGGGAAGAATAGCGGCAGTGAAGATGAATATACTACCAAGACTTATTTTCTTATTCCACACAATACCAATTATAAAAGATCAACAGTATTTAAAAGAAATCGATAAATTGGTGAGACAATTTATCCGGCAAGAGAAAAGACCTAGAATCAAGATGAAAGTCCTGCAAGATTCAAAAGAGGAGGCTTAGCGTTTTCAGACTGGCGACTATATTATAAAGAAGCGACTATGACCTGGATGAAAGAGTGGATCACATTAGAAAATTCAAGATTATTAAAGCTTGAAGGACATGATTTACAGTTAGGGTGGCATGGCTTCGTCTGGTATAGGAAAAGTAGTATTCACAAGTATTTTAATCCACGTTGTAAGGGCAGCATTATTGAAATCATGGGAAGAGATACAAAAACTATACTATACCAAAATCCCTAAAAGGGTTTCACCATTAGAAGCTTTTACAAACCCTATGACATTTACAAAAGATCTATTTTGGACATATGAAGATCTGTTAAAAGGTCAAAAACAAATACGTAAACAAGAGGAGCTCAAGAAAAAAGGTATATGTTTGAATTGGTGGGAAAGAGCACAAATAGACTCTAGATTTCCTAAAGACCAAATAACTGGTTTTTATGATACACCCCTAGAGCTTGATAAAATTATATTTGGAACAGATGGGAAATATATAAAGCGAATTTACACTCTGTTATTACATGTGAAAATGCAGGATGAAGTTGTAAAGGAATCAATGATTAAGTAGGTGCAAAATTTAGGCCACAATATACAAATGAAGGAATGGTCTAGGGTGTGGAAGGTTAATATAAAATTTACAAAAGCAGTTTCATACAAAGAAAATATATATAAAATGTTTTATAGATAGTATATCACTCCTGAAAACCTAGCTAAATGGTACCCTAATATGTCAAATTTATGTTGGAAATGTAAAAACAAAACTGGTTCTTTTTACCATATGCGGTGGTCTTGTAAAATGGCAAAAACATATTGGATATGGATACATGAAATACTGCAAAGAATATTAGATGCAAGCATACCATTTAATTATGAATTGTTTTTATCAAACATTATCCCACAAAATTTTACAAAACAGCATGTTTATATGATTGTACATGTTGTGATGTCTGCTAGAATACTCTATGCAAAATACTGGAAAAAAGAAGAAACACCCACAAAAGAGGAAATAATATGTAAATTGCTTGAAGCAGCAGAAATGGATAAATTAAACCTACAGTTACAAGGAAAAAAAGATGGAACTTTTGAAAATAACTGGTCGAGACTGTGTAGATGGATTGAGAACTATACTCAGAAATCCTGAAAATAACTTAAAAAGCAAATGCTATCTTTTAAAATTGACTGTACAGGTGTATAGGTGTACAAGATAACATTCAGTTCTATTTCTTATGTTAACCAGGGACAAAGTATGAGCCCCACTATTGCAGTAGTTGTTGTTGTTGTCTGTTGTCTTTGTTGTTGTCTTATTCTTTGTAGTATCTTTTTTCCCTCTTTTTTTCTGAAAATAAAAAATATGTCCTAAAAACAAAAATAAAGTAGGTCGGGGGGGGGGGACTAAGAGGATTCCTTGAATGTATTATGAAGGAGTTTCACTGCTACTTATAAAATAGGAGAATTCTCAGCTGTCTTAATTTAGGACAAGCTCTAACAGGAGCTTCAGCTGGTGTTTCACTTGCAGCCAGAGCTAAGTGTGACCTGGGTAAATCCATTACCAGTGG
>NW_015174870.1:79947-81627 GCF_001447785.1 Gekko japonicus | reverse complement strand
GCATTCCTGTTCATATGTAGTTGCCTGCACAGCTTCAATTTTTTAGCCCTATGAAATTTCAGTTAAGCGTATGTATGGTTCTATGTTGTAACTTTTAAAAATCATCTGAGGACTAAATAATGTTGCTAAGTTCTCTAACTCTCATTCACTTTCCTCAGTATGCTTGCATTAATAAAAAAAATCAACAATTTTACCTTCTGTGGTTGGACTTCTTGCGGATTTCCTCTTGGTAGCTGCACAAGTCCTCACTTACTTTGGCAAGTTCTTTAAGAGCCTTTACAAATGCAAATTGCATTGGTTTAGTGTGATGGGTTTGTGTAACATTTCCAGAATAACTCAACACTGCTATAATGTATGTTTCAAGTCAGAGGGAACGAAAACATGGCACACCACAAAAACTTATCTGTGCTAACAGTGTCTTAAATGCTACTGTCTATAGACCAAGATTTACATATCACCTATTCTTCCTCCAGCTTCCTAAATAATTTCACTCACCTTTCTGTTCTCACTGTTAACCATGGCTTCATGTTACTTGTGAAACAATGTAAATCTAGGTTAATGAAAACCCCATAAGCTACTTCACAAACTACGATTTGTAGGGAGCCAAGATTATATTCACCATGATGAATGATAAAAAGGTTGTGTAATTTAAAAGATAACAGCAAATAGAAGATGATGGAGGAGGAAAATCCTTTGGTTGATTTATATATACAGGGTACATATTTTGGCATGGAGTAAGTCAAAGCAGGGTGACAATTTCCATATCTACTGTGTTTCCACACACGCAGGTCAAGCTGTCCTGAGTGTGTTATCCAGCTGACCAGGGCTGTTTTTTGGGCTGGAACGCACCAGAACGGCATTCCGGCTGCCTTCCGAGCCCAGGGGGTGGGCACATGAAGCAAGCCCCACGCCCGGGCTTACTGGGCCAGGCCCAAAGAGCCCACCTGCCAACCTCCCCGGGCCCACACTGAGGTGTTGCTGCCCGTGGGAGGCCTGAAGAGCATGCCCACCGACCTCCCTGGGCCAGTGCCAAGGTGCTGTGGCCCATGGGAGGCCTGAAGACCCCACCCGCCAGCCTCCCCAAGCCTGCGCTGAGGCACTGTGACCCGCAGGAGGCCCAAAGAGCATGCCCACCTGCTTCCCCGGGCCCACACCGATCCCACTTGCTGACCTCCCCAAACCCGCACCAAGTTGCTGCAGCCTGCAGGAGGCATGAAGACCCCGCCCGCCAACCTCCCCACACCTGCACCAAGGCACTGCAGCCTGCAGGAGGTACGAAGACCCCACCTGCCAACCTCCCTGAGCCTGCGCTGTGGCGCTGCAGCCGACGGGAGGCATGAAGACCCCACCCACTGACCTCCCCGGGCCCGCACCAAGGTGCTGCAGCCCATGGGAGGCCCAAAGACCCTGCCACCTCCCCGAGCCTGCGCTGAGGTGTTGCGGCCCATGGGAGGCCCGAAGAGCATCCCTGCCAGCCTTCCTGGACCCAGGTGAGTGAGGTATCTGCGGAGGGTGGGGAGCTTGATGGCAGGATGGGAGAGCCTCCCTCCCTCCCCCATCTCTTTGCCCTCTTTCTTTTCCTCCTTTCCTTCTCTCTTTCTTTTTCTCTCTTTTCGTCCTTCTTCGCTCTTTGTTTCTTTTCCTCCTTCTCTTTCTTTCTCTCTTTTTCTTCCTCTTTCC
>NW_015174870.1:70834-79361 GCF_001447785.1 Gekko japonicus | reverse complement strand
TTGCTTCTAAAGGTTTTGAGTTACAGTTTGGTGTAGTTGTTAGGAGCATGGACTCTAATCTGGGAGAACGGGGTTTGATTCCCCATTCCTCTACTTGCAGCTGATGGTGTGACCTTGGGTCAATCACAAGTTCTTTCAGAGCTGTTCTCTCAAGAGCAGTCCTTGAAAGAGCTCTCTCAGCCCCACCTACCTCACAGGGTGTCTGTTTTTAAATGGTAAGCGGATCTGCATAAACAAGATTGGGGGAGGACATTCAGATCAGAGTCCTTTTAAAATTTTCTTTTGCTGTGTGCCTTTGGCCTAATATGCTAATGAGCTGTGCTGTCAGGGGTGTGGCCTAATATTCTAATGAATTTCTGCTGCTGGGTGTGGCCTATTATGCTAATGAGCTCCTGCTGGGCTTTTTCTACAAAAGAAGCCCTGCAACTGACTAATAACAGACCCATGTGAGTTGCATCGATTAAGACCAACCACTAACTATAAATGTATAAATAAGATATATAAATATACAAAAATATAAATAAGAACATGTTGACATATTACGGGTTACAGTCAGGAGCTATGTTCATCCTCAATGAAACACCCATTTCCAATTTACTCACAATATTGAGATCCTGAGTGTAATTCTTGGTTGTTTTCAAGCCTGGGCAATCTTCAACTTCCTTGTAATTCTCAAAGGACAGATTATCCTTTACAAAAACATGATTTTTCCTCTTGTTCCTTGTTTCCTTGCTTTCTTTCTCTGCCTTGGTGAGCAAACCTTCTTTATCTGATGAACAACAGTTGAGCCCTGGTGTGTCACTCCATTCTGAAGTGGGGGGATGTACAAACCGCTCCTGTGTCTTACTCTGAATGGCTTTATTATCAAAGGCATTCATGTTGCTCTCACGCCTTAATTTTACCTCCTGGTAAAGCTGGAAAGGAAACAAAAAGCCCCCTATTAGACTACATGATCTTACATGGCTGATGAACAAAGGACTGTATTTATGTTCACTTTGAGTTTGTGTCACCAGACTTCTAAGTTTGGACTCACCAGGGGACTGATAGATCTGAAACTTATTTTTAGAAAGAGATGTCAAGTCACACGTTATAACAGTGATGATGGGGTCATTCTTCTCACAGGATACAAAGGAAGTACCGCAGTTCCAAAAATGCTGACTGTGTTTTGAGTGTGTGTAGCGTAGCATACTGGGAGCAGGCCTGAGAAGGGTTCCACAGAAGCCCTGACACTGTACCACACTAGGTCTGAAATGAAGTATGCCCAGTCACTCAGCTCTGCTGTACCTGCAAATCATCAGGGCAAACACTTTTGGATCAGTATTTAAAACTCTCACACGTGAAGCTGGGGATTCAACATGGGACCTTCTGCATGTGAAACAGATGCTGTCCCAGTGAGCTACAGCCTAGTCCTGAAAGTCACAGCCCCACCTCTCATATCAGCTCTACCCAGGGGTCATTTCGTAGAAATCTTATTCCAGCATCAGCCATTTGAAAATAAGAATCCTTATTGCCTGAGACTGAGGTTTGAATCTTTGCCTGCTGGTCTTCTGATCTATTGAGTAGATTGAGTCTGACTTTATTGATTTTATTTTATATGTTATGCTTCGTAGACAAAAAAAAATAGCAGACTAAAAATTCCATCAAATAAATGAGTAGAAATAACCAAACAAATACAGCACTGCCACTAGAATTAAACTCTGTACATCATCTGCCAAAGTACACTGTGGAAATGACAACGAGAGCACCAGATGCTCTCAAGCATTCATGTTTTCCTAGCCACATAAAATAAAGCGTCCTGTCACTACCCTTATCTATGCATACTGCTTGTTTATTAAAGAGGTAGTGAATACTGAGTGGGGGAAAGGACAGCAAGTGGGTGAAAAAAGAAGGGAGAAAGCTGTGGTCAAACATTTAATATTACATTAGAAAGAAAAGAAGGGCCAGCTGGTTATCAAAGGTACCAAGAACAGGGCAACAAGCAATCACCTTATATTTCTAGAAATATGCACTAGACTGTACATACTAGCAAATACAATAAGGGAGCTTTAGCAAAGGAACAAGCCATCTAAGAAGGCTGGAGATGTTCTTTCCTTGCAAGCTTTAACAGAAGACTGAAGAGCCATCTATCAAGAATGTTCTAAGAATAAGACAAAGGGAAGTGATGAAGCTTAATATCAGAGCCAGGGGTGGTCCTAAGCAGTGTTCCCTCTAAACTGAGTTAGTGTGAGCTAGCTCACAGTTTTTTTAGCCTCCGGCTCACACATTTTTGTCTTAGCTTAGGAAGGATAGCTCCAGAGCAAACTAATTTATGCAGTAGCCAAATGGCTCGCTCACAACTTTAATGCCAGTAGCTCCCAAAGTAGAATTTTTGCTCATAGGACTCCACATCTTAGAGGGAGCATTGGTCCTAGGCACAGGAAACCTGGGGCAGCTGCCCTGGGCTCCACACTGGGGGGAAGACTGCTTCTGCAGCCAGCTACCCCAGCAGGGAGGTGACCACTAGCCAGCCAAGCCACAAAGCTGCCCATGTGGCATGGGGAGAAGGCAGCTAGCTGACCAAGCCCTGAAGCTGCCCGCATAGTGCTGAGACCCCTGGCCAAGACCCAAAGCCAGCCAGCCAAGACCCAAAGCCACCCACGCAGGAGAGGAGGAGGCACCTGGCTAGGATGGCTCTTGCTTCCTCCTTTCCTCCTTTGGAAGGTAGGGCCATGGGTGGGCTACCCCACAGTAATTCAGGTGTCCCATCCACTAGTTCTGCCCAGGCCCCAGAATCACTAAGCCCACCTTTGGGCACAGTATATGTTTCCACACAGAAAATTCCCAGTACTGTCCCTGATATATTTTATTAAAGCATTTCAGGCCTTAATGCTCACAGAGACCTCTGCTTGAGACCTTAGAGAATGGTTACCCAACACACTGCTAGGCTGAATGAACCAGCAGTATGACTCAATATTGCAGCTTCGTGCATTCATTCTGCAGCCTGGAAAGGGTTGGGCATGATTGCTGATACCTACCCAAACTAAGGTTTGTTCACAGCCTTTGACTTTTGCTTAACGGCCCCATTCATACGAGGCAGTTTGGGCCGGGAGCGGGCCGGATTGGAGGCGCATCAGACGGGCGCGATCCCACGGCAACATCTGCCTGGCGTCGCGCTCCCGCCTCCAACCCGGCCCTTCCCCCGATGAAATTGTTATATTTAAATCCCTGTAACCAATCCCTGACAATATGTTGGCTGCTGCATTTTAGGCCAAAAGAAGTCCAGCCAGTTTTCAAATGTGGAACTGTTTTTAGTGCACTACTGTAATCTAACTTGGTGTTAGATTGGTGTTCAGAGTATCACTTTTAAATAATAAACAAAGCTGGAGGCCAGGACCAGTAGATAAAAGAAATGTTGATTGGTGAGAGGGAAGGAGAGAAAGAGGAGAGGACATGGGGGCTGCAAGGAGCAGAGAAAGATAAAATAGGATAAGGAAGTGGATACAGAGCTAAATGAAGTGACCTCAGCAAAGCCCTTGCAGGTTCCCTGCTTGCCAGTATATCTAATTCTCAATATCACAGATTACTCTTGTCTTAAATTGCATATGAAGATTATGAAACTATCTATAAATATAGACATTAGAAAGACTGTAACCAAAATGATGTACAGATGGTACTATACCACACCAAAATTATTCAAAATGACTTCAGACTACACACTGTGTTGAAGATGTACGCACAGGAATGGAGTTTCGGCTAGCTTCTAAGTTGGCCACTCCCAGCAGGAACTCATTAGCATATTAGGCCACACCCAACAGCAGAAACTCATTCGGATTGGCTACAATTAGCGGTGTGTGGCCTAATATGCAAAAAGCCCTGGGTGTTGACAACAAACAAGGTAAAGAGAATAAGAAGCAAAAGGTGGGTGTGGCTGGATGACTACACTTCTGGTAACATGGGGGTGTGGCCTAATATGCAAATGAACTGTGCTGTCAGGCGTGTGGCCTAATATGCTAATGAGTTCCTGCTGTTCGGTATGTCCTATTATGCTAATGAGTTCCTGCTGGGCTTTTTCTACAAAAAAAGCCCTGGTTATCAAGGAGTTACATTATTCCATATTTGATGGTTACGCCCCCAAATCAAGCCTTTTGTTATAATATTTTCAAAGTCATGAAAAATATATTAGGTTATAAGCTTCCATATGATCCAAGAATAGGTTTATTGGGATATTTCCCTTAGGAAGTACAGATAAGGCATATGACTCAGTGGCACCCAGAATATTAGTAGCCCTGAACTGGACAAAGAAATCTTTTCCACAAGTTGTATTGGAATAGTATTAAAGTGAATGACTGAGTTAGAACACAAATTTTACACTTTGTATATAAATAACTACACAAGGTGAGAATAGAATAGTTATTGTGTATAGTATAGGTACAACAATAGTAATAGTTCTAATAGTGAGTATATTGGCAATTTTGTTTGAACAAAACAGACATTTATGCATTTAAATATCATAATATAATAGTTCCATTTGCTAACAAACTTATGATTGATTCATTTTATGTGTTTTAAGTAGTAAAATAAGTTTATATTTTACAAGAAAGTAAACATTGCATGTTTTTCCATCCCCCCCCCCAAAAAAAATAGGGGGAAATGCTATTTTCTCCACATAGCTTCAGATTTTCAGATCATTTTCCGCCATAGTTGTTGATTATGGCCACTTATACAACCTTGCTAGGTTTGAAACAGCCAAGACACAGACTATGTTTTGTCTCTTACAGTTTGTTGACAAGGCAGTCTAGAATCTAAACATAGCGAGTTTGCTATATCTAATGAAGATGATTTTACACTAACTCACATAGTTGATCTTTCCATCAACCCTGCCCTCTCCACCAATAAATATATGTAGATACATACACACAAACACATCTTGCTTTACAGCACTGGTAGTCTGACTTTACTCTTTCATGCACTGCAATTTTTTTTTTACTAGAGTGTCTGTGGTCTGTCAATATGTTTTAAATGTTTGAAACAAAAGTACATGCATAATCAGATTTTTTTAACAGTGAATGAATACCTAATTTATGTTAAGTGAATTTAAATATGCATACTAGCCTAAGAACATGAGTCTAAAAACATGAGATTAAGAATTGCTTTACTGGATCTGCCTGGTCCAACAGTTTTGACAAAAAATCCCAAGAAGGAGCAGGTATTCGTTATCCCACTGCAAACTGGCTAATGATATATTAGTAGACTGTGGTCTGCATTGCTCTCAGACCCTAATTCGTCATCCATTCGCACACTTGTGGGGAATCTATATGGGAACAATCAAATATGGAATAATTGTTGATGCCATCAATTCGTACAATTCTTATTTATTGATATTTTTATTGATGTTCAATGCTTGGTTTGAAGTTTTAGAAGTTGGATTATGTATTCATTAATTGTTGTAGTCCACCCTGAGCCTGCTTGCAGGGTAGGGCAGGGAAGGAGTCCAAATAAATACGTAAGTAAATAATACCCCAAAATTAAGACACCAGACAAATTGCATGTGTTAAATTTGTTGTTGTTGTTATCATCAAGTCACATCTGATTTATGATGACCCCATAGGGTTTTCAAGGCAAGACATGTTCAGAAGTGGTTTGATATTGTCATGGCCCTGGTATTCCCTGGTGTTCTCCCTTTCAAATACTAGCCAGGGCCTGGTTAGTTTCCAAGATCTGATGAGATTAGGCTAGGCTAGGCTATCCAGGTCAGGGTTTGGGTTAAATTAGGGTTCATTAATTACAATGTGAACTATGCATTCAGTTCACTCCCCATACTATCCAGGCTCCCTAGGAAGCTGCCCACTGGGATTGCCAGCATTTGAGCAACCCACAAGCCATGCCTACGTTTCCTGGCCTGCACTATACTCGTGCTGAGAGATGTTGCCATCAACTCCACCCCCACCCACCCCAGGCCATATAAAAGTTCAAACACCATAGATAGCACTAAGGGACTAACCCCTCATCAGTTCTCTGGGACAGCACTGCCATCGGTGGCTGATTTGGGTGCTTTCCTTTATCTGAGGTTGCAATTCCCCCACTGGGAGCAGGGAATCCCCCACCCCTAGGCCCTGTCCCCTGCTGCTGATCAGCAGGTTGTCGTGGGGGAGACACACACACAGGGGAGGCAACATGGTAATGTCACTTCCAGCGTGCACCTCTAGTGATGTCATCATATCACCAGCAATGTGGAGACATGCTGGTATTTGGACAGAAGACGGTAAAAAAGGCTTCTACCAGACAGTTTTTGCCCAAACACCAGAACATACCCACATCCCTGGCAACCTGATGACATAACTTCTGACATGCACTGGATGTGATATTGACGCATTCCCAGATGCCAGGGTGATGTTGCTGAGATGCTAGCGTAGGCCTTCCCTGCTGCCAGTGTTCCCTCAGCCCCCCCACTGTTTGCCAGACTTGGCAATCCTACCTCCATCCTTGGATGCCACACAGTACTTGCCAGTTTAATTATTAAGCACCTCATCCACACAAGTCCTGCCAACCCCAATTGGGGCCTTACCAACCCTTCAGGGCCAAACTACACATCACCTGTGACAATAATGTCACAGGTAATGTGTAATTTGGCTCCAAGTCAGATTCTTTCTCAACAAGATTAGGTTCATACAAAATGAAGCTAGTTCAAATGGATTCAGCTAAAAGTTGAAGCTGAGGCCAGTGTTGTTACTGGCTTCATTGGCATTTAGCTGGGGGCCTAAGGAGGGGTGAGGTTTTGAATGTCCTTGTCACTCCTTCTTATAATCACATGAATGCCATTACTTGGCTCACCTGTGAAATGCAGCATTTAATCCTTTCTCTTTCCAGCTCTCATCCAGACCTGTCATTGGACTCTGAAGCTAGCTTCTTTTCCCTGCTTTCAGCTCTGTTTCCACTGTTTTCCAAAACTGACTTCAAATCCAGCGAATTCTCTTCTCTTTTCTTTATACCTGCCTAGAAAAATTCAGGACAGCTTTATAACAAATCAAGATTACTGCAAAAAGCAGAGCTCTACAAAGACAGCACAGGATTCTCAATAAAAAGGCCAGGCAGAACTGATTGTTTAAGCAAAGGTCTTGGCTTCATGTAGTAAGCCATTGGCGTGTGAAGCTTTCACCTTTTCTAAAGCCAAAGTTTCCGTTCAGTGCCAGGGATTGCAAAGACCGTTGTTCCAAAACAACTTTTTTCCACTGCACTAAAAGTTCTCTTTTAGACTAATGTTATTAAAATTAAGAAAAGTATTTGCAACTGCTTAAACTTTTTAAAAGTGTATAACTATGTACAACAATTGGGTTTGTTTTTGGAAGAGATGTTACATTTACTTTTTGAGTAGATTAACTCAAAACAGACGTCAAAAGGAATTGTACAGAAGAATTCCTCTTTATTCATCATATAAAGAATTCCTCTTTATTCATCATATAAAGATTAGTCACCGTGGAGATCTCTGGGCAAAGGGATAAAATAGGGAAAGGTAAAAGAACTGTTTGATGTAGACATTTGATGAGAAGCATCACATATGGAAATATTGCAGCAAAAGGATACAAACAGCACATTCTCCTATAATGTGTATTGATTACTCTCTCATAATGCATGCATTTACATAACAGAGAAACAAAGAGAAACACTGAGCTTCTAAAATGATTATTTGTTTGTTTAAATCAATCCTTGTAGTGTATGATCTGTTTCTGACTAAACTGCATTTCAGAAACCACACTGGAGACAATCCAAATGCAATCAAGCTTTGGAAGAGCTTAGCAGGAATCTTTACATGACATGTAATGTAGAATCAAATGACTGGAAGGGAGCTGAGGATCACTATGACAGACTTTTCTTGACCCAAACTATCCTAATGATTATCTCATGTCAGGGGGAGCACAGTGCACTCCAAGCACAGCATTAGTGTGGTCTAGTAGGTAACCCAGAAAACCTGGTTATAAGTCCCTCCTTTATATGGGATTCATTGTCTAATACGTCAGTTTGTGAACTTGTCTTCTCCTCTACAATATGGGAACATAAGGTGACCTCTCACCACCCCAGCAACAAGGTTGTTCTGCATGTAATCCTAATCAAGACTGTAAAGCACTTGGCAATTTCAGTACTAACAGGTTTGAACAACGCATACTATGCCCAGAAATGCCTGCAGGACAATGATGCAACTTGGAGAAATATATCCAGATGGCATCACCTAGCAACACCCTCTGCAGAGGTCCATTCCTTGGTTTGCTCATGTTGCTGCTTATGGGTCTGCCACATTTTCTTGTAAATTGCTAGTAAGCCAAGCGTGATATTTACATACAGAGAATTGGCTCCGTGTTTAATTCTATTCCAAATACCAGCTGGTATTATGGTGGATAAATTCCTGAGTCAATCGCAGCTCCTATCTTTATCTCTGTCTTCTTTCTCTGATGATCCTTTCCCCTGGGAGACTATTTTCTACACATGCTGCTTGTAGAAAGAAAGAAAGAAAGAAAGAAAGAAAGAAAGAAAGAAAGAAAGAAAGAAAGAAAGA
>NW_015174870.1:32805-70761 GCF_001447785.1 Gekko japonicus | reverse complement strand
ACAGCCATACTTTTAAAAGGCTGCAATTATAAATTGATCTTTTTATTTTACAATTATTTTATTTTACAAGTATATAACTATTATCCACAGCAAGGCACTTTTTTGTCTCCATTGGGGATCAGCTGTGTGTCTTTCACTGTACTGACACTTTTCAATACGTCCTAGCCAAGGTCAGAAACTCAATACAGCAGTATGCTTTAGGCAAATAATCAGTGTTTTCTGAATCAATTGTACATATGTCACTCTCGCTTCTTCAAAACAAACTGAATTCTCCTATCATTTCAAAATTTTGTATAAGGTCTTTCACATTACGCTTCCCTTTATTCCACTCTGCCCCTAATACACATAAAATAGTTTTAAATAAAAACCTTCTGGGGTACGGAAGGCAGCCTCTAAAAATAACATGCCAAGACATAAGTCAAGGTGGTGTTATGTTTTAACAGAGGTGAATAAAAGTGATACCCAAGGCAGCTTCAGCAAGCAGAGCCCTCTTTGGTTTTCAAGCAGCACAGTCATTCAGCAGTGCCAGAATATAACCATGCACACTCAACAAAGTGGTGAGTGTTGAGTCTTTCACAACAACTGCCAACTTCTGCATTATTGTGTACAAACTTCCAAGACTTTCTCCTGGTAAGGAAATTCAAAGGGCTGCCTGTCTCTTTCATTCACTGTACAAATCTCTCTATCCTTAAATAATCCAGGTTTTTTTGTTATGATGATCACTGAGCAGCATTCAAATTAGGGGGGAAACCCACAGTGATATTTAAATAATGGCTTGGGCACCATTTCAAGCTCATCTAGTTGTGGACATATTCTTGTCTTTAAATAAGGTTCAAGCAACAGTTTAAAGTTTTTTTAAAAAAAGATAAGCTTACCTTTTGTAGAGGAAAAATCCCTTCTGAATGATTTCAGTCCACATGTAAACTAGCAATGAAAGCACTGAGGCTGGGAAAGGGCTTCCAGTTGTGAAAATACCAATCCTTAAAAGAGATGAGAGTGCTCAGTTTCTCGACCAGGGCAGCCCTTAGAAGTCTAATAGATCAGCCTTGCAACTTTTTGCAAACTGAAAAACAGATCCGTTTAGCATCATCCCAGCAGCTGGTTTCTATGTGACGTCAGCACACAGAGGACGGTTTCAAAGCCTCTTCCAATCCCCAGCTCTGTAACTTTATATCTTCTCATATTTTGTGTAAACAACTTCATGTCCAAGACATTTTTAGGTTTTATAGTGGAGCCCAGGATTTAAACCTTGCCAAAACAGACCGTGTAAATATTACTGCTATGACAATAGCCAATTTTAGATTTCTTTTCAAAAAGGCAGTTGTCTGTTTCTAAAATAGTATTCTTTTATGTATGCACAGTGTTCAGAGCTCCAAATTAATGTCGGTTGTTTTGAATCCTCAGTTCTGTTCTGAATAACATTTTTGCAGCCATCTTCCTTCTTATTCATGCAAAGAATAAGTTAGTCACCTCTAAAAAACCCCCACTTAACTGTTCTTAAACAAGGCTTCTTTATACAGAGCAATATCATACTGTACTAGATATATATACCATATCACAAACTCCATCAGGCAAAAAGTCTGTCTAACATCTTCATTAAACAGGGGTCACGGTGCTAGACCATGTAATGAACTCTATGCACAGCTGCCACTGAAAACTCTTCAACAGCTGCAGCTGGTATGGAATGCAGTGACCCCACCTCATGATGGGCGGTGAGGGTCACTTGGAGCACATAGGAACAATATTCCAGAGCTTTCACTGGTTGCCTACAGTCTATTGCATCAGCACAATTTATGGTGCTGTCATAAACCAGAATTTTCTTCATTGATTGATAATAATTTTTATCCCATTGCAACTGCAATTTTCAGATACGAGAGCTTTTTACGATAGTGTCTTCAGCAGCAAAATAAGAACTAGAAGAGGCATTTTTCAGTGGCTGCTCTGTGGTTCTACAACCCCTCTCTCTTTACCATTCAGGTAAGGGTTGTTCCAGAAAATGGGATATCCTCTATGTCTGTCATGGAATCCTTGAGCATTACAGAACATTCAAGAGCATATTCTAGAATGCACTTTCAAGTGAACATCAGACGTTGCTAGATATGTCATTGCCCTGTGGTAGCAGTCTTTCAGCAGTCTTTCTTGCTACTATTGGACTTTTCATTTAGAAACCCTCCTTAAGATTTTTTCTTTTTTTATTGTGTTTATTTATCAGTTTTACAGAGCTTATAACAATGTACCTATACATCTTTCCCACATATTTAAGTCTAAATTTTCCAAAACTTATTAATCCAGTTATATAAACACAGCCATCTTACATAGAAAATATTGTCCTCTTTCCTTTGAAGAGTTAAACTTAATTTGTCCATTTCTGCCATTTCTAACACCTTGCCCACCACTTCTTCTTTTGTGGGAAGTTCTTCTTGCTTTCAATATTTGGCTAATAGTATTCTGGCAGTTGTTAAAATGTAAATTAAAACATATTTATCATTTTTCTTATAATGGTCCGGGACCATATTAAGCAAATATATTTCAGGAGACAAATCCATATTTGTATTCATTATTTCTGAGATTAACTTTTGTATCATCTTCCAGTAATTATACACTTTGCCACACTGCCACCACATGTGAAAAAAAGTTCCCACATTTACATTTCCAACAATTTCTAGATATTAAAAAGTTACATTTTACCAGCTTATCTGGGGACCAGTACCAACGATGGAATACTTTGTATATATTTTCTTTATAATTCGTAGCCTTCATATATTTTAAGGACTTCCAAGTCTCTGTCCATTTTTCTATATCGATAATATGCCCTAAATCTTTCATCCAGGTAACCATTGTTGAGTTAACAGCTTCATCTTGCATATGTTCATCTTACAATAATTTATAAAGTTTCTGCACCAATTTATCGTTTGTTGAGAGCCAAATTTTGTCTAGTTGCGTCTTAGAGTTCTGAAAACCTATTATCACATCTTTAAAATATCTGGATTGGAGTTGTAAATTTTCCCACCAAGTTAATTTTATTTTGTACAAGGTTAGTAAACTTTCCTACGATTTTAATTTATTATTCTCATCCAACAATACTTCATAACTTACTCTATCGCACTCGTTAATAAGGGAAGGTTTTATGAAGGCTTCTAAGGGAGACACCCACTTTGGTGTCTTGCTATAATATTTATCTTTTATTTCATTCCAAATCCTTAGAAGCGCTCCTCTTATAATATGATATCTAAAATTAGAATGTATCTTGTCCTTCCTGTACCACGCATAGGCATGCCATCCCATACTGTGATCATGGCCTTCTAAATTTAGAATTCTAATATTTTCAAAATTTAACCATTCTTTTATCCAAGTTAAGGCTGATGCCTGATAATATAATTTCCAATTGGGTAGTCCAAAGCCCCCCTTTTCCTTTCTATTTTGGAGCATCTTTCATTTGATCCTTGCCCGTTTAGGATACCAAATAATGTTTTTTAATGATTTTATCTAAATCCACAAAGAATTGTAATTTTTTTAATATCCTGGGTTAAAAAAAGAAATTTCGGTAAAATATTCATGTTTATGGTTGCTATTCTGCCCAAGAGTGATAACTCCATATCTTTCCATCGCTGTAGATCTTTTCTAACTTCCTTGAGTAGCTTATGGTAGTTGTCTTCTATAAGTGTGGTGTTTTTACCAGATAACCTAATTCCTAAGTATTTCACTTTCTTCACTATCTCCATTCCCGTTATCTTTTGTATTTCTTGTTTCGTGTTTACTGTACAATTTTTTTGTTATTATTTTAGTTTTTTCAGATTAATTTTGAATCCAGCTACCTGACTATATTCCTGTATCACTTCTAACAAATGCGTAGTTGATTCCATCGGGTTTTCCATGATAAAAACAATATCATCTGCAAAAGCTAGTAGTTTAAATTCTTTCCTTTTCATTTTTAGGCCTTGTATCTGAGCACATTCTCTAACATTATCATTCAAAGTTTCAAGAGCAAAAATAAATAGCAAAGGTGATAAGGGGCAACCTTGTCATGTACCCTTCCAGAACAAAGTATGAAAGTTGGATAGTTTTGATCTGTATTTCAGCACATTGCATAGCATTATATTTTAAATTATCTGCTCTAGAAGTAGTGGCTTAGGCAGGTTGGCCACTTTAAATATAAATCACTTTATAAATAATCAGGGGTCATTTCGTAGAAAAAGAGCTAGGGGGACTCATTTCGTAGAAAAAGAGCTAGGGGGACTCATTAGCATAACTCATTAGCATATGCCACACCCCCTGACATCACCGGAAGTGTGTCCTCCTTACAGCCGGCGGCGACCTCCAGCGGGCACCAGCAGGGAGCGCCAGGCCCCGCCCTCCCACACCTCACCCGGTGGGATGGCGTCCCCCCGCGTCCCCCCCCAAATGACCCCTGTAAATAATAATGTGTATTATATAACCTGCTAAAATTAATGCTACTTATCAGTATAGGACCTGGTGGAAACACTTTGCTCAAAATATAAACATAATCTGCTTGTTTTTATAGTTATTATTGTCTCCAGTCTGTTGAATTTCCAGATGTGACACATCAATCTGTTGTTGCAAAATGACTTAAAGCTGGTTGGAAATAATTAGAGAAGAAGCAAGTTTACCTCCATGAAGGAAAATCCACTGCTCCCCCCCCCTCCATGGCATGCTACAATGAACACTGAAGAAGGGTGTGTGCACACGAAAACTCATACCTTGAAGAAACCTTTGTTGGTCTTAAAGGTGCTACTGGACTCAACATTTGTTCCATTGCTTTGTTAGTACAAAGTAAGGATGCCAGCCTCCATGTGGGACCTGGGGAATCCCCCAGAATTACAGCTCATCTCCAGACTACAGAGATCAGTTCCCCTGGAGAAAATGGATCCTTTGGAGTGTGGACGCTATGACATTGTACCTCCCTGAGGTCCCTGTCCTCCCCAGGCTCCATTCCCAAATCTCTAGGTGTTTCCCAGCCTGGATCTGGCAGTCCTATCCCCCCATCCCCTGCGGGTGGCCACAGGGGGACCTGGCAACCCTAGTACAAAGCATCTACAAGATTGTGTAGCAAAAACAAAAGTTATTTTTCACAGTAATTTCCTGAACTCCTGGTTCAGCGCATTTGTGAAATAATTCCAGTGTTAGTCAACTGCAATAAAAATAAACCAGAGCTCATTAGACATTAACATGCCATGAGACTTTTGTTTTATTTCTGTACAGCAGCCACGATTGCTACCAGGATTCAAGCATGGGGATGGGCCTCCAGGAGTTTCATTCTAAGAACTCTGTTTTTACCTGACAGGTCCAAGAAACAATTTACTAGCAGAGCCCCTGAAGAAGCAATGAATAAACATATTATTTTAATCTCTTTTCATTGCAAAGGTAGCTTTTTGCTTCCTTTACTCTGTGTGATGGCCAGGTGTTTTCTTGGTCCCTCACCCACACATATCACTTCTTCCCATAGCAAAGACTAAATTGCTTTTAGTTATGACTAGGAGTAATGCCTGTTGTGGGAAAAAAATACAACGAGATCTAGAAGGAAGCTCCAGATGAGTGTCCCGACTGTGGCTGGGGGGGCGGCAGAGGGAAGCGGAAAATGGAGGGAGGCAAGCCATGTTTCTTTCCTCTGCTTAGCTATAAGGCAGGGCTGTCTCAAGTCATTTTGCTGCCCCAAGTGGGTAGAATGGGAGGACAGCCTCATGGTAACAGATATGGTTCTCTCCACCTCTGACTTATTTTTTGAGGGGGAGGGGGGTGTTATGCAGTGGCAGCTAAGGTAGAAAAGCACCTCCTCCTGTGCCATGTTTTCTGGGTTCCAAGGGACAGGAAAGTGGTACCATAGCCGAATACATGGTTGCCAACTCTGGGTTGGGATTTGAGGGGTAGAGCTGTAAACCTGTAGATTTGAGGGGTACAGCCTGGGGAGGGCAGGTTTTGGGTTGGGGAGGGACCTGCTGCAGGGTATAATGCTATAGAATCCACAGCCCAAAGCAGCCATTGTCTGCAGGAGAACTGATCTTGATAATCTGGACATCAGTTTTAATAGCTGGAGATCTCCAGGTGCCTAAGCAGCCAATGTCTCCAAAAGAACTGATCTGGGTCATCTGGACATCAGTTTTAATAGCTGAAGCCCTGACTGCTACGTCACATTGGCTGTCATACAGGGGCCATCTCAGCAGGATATAAGGACACAGAGTCCACCATTTTCTCCAGGGGAACTGATCTCTGCCATCTGGAAAACAGTTGTAATTCTGAGTGATCTTCAGTCCTCACCTGGAGATTTGCAACTATGGTTTCCCCCAACAGATACTAAGGGGATACTGTTTAGAATGTTAGAGGGAAAGGCCATTGAGGCCGCATATGCAAACGACCTCTGTGTCCCGAGGCAAAGGCGAATCAAGCCACATATGCAAATGACCTCTGTGTTCTGATTGGCTGTGGGGGGGGGACAGCAAACTGTTTAGAATGTTGGAGGCAGGACTCAGGCAAAGCAGCCAATGGATAGGGAGACCTTCTGAATGACAGATCAGAGAGCGAACTGATTTTGGAGCGTGTTGGAGTGTTCAGGGGAGTCCATGACTATTAGAATATATGATATACCGGAGGATGTGGTTTGCGAGTGGTCATTGAAGCAATCTTAATAAATAACTGTGCTGGGTTATGTGCTGCTATTATAGAGGAAGCCTGGGAAGGTAGAATAGGAATCTGAGGTAATTTCACATCAACACCTTTTTTTACAACAAAAGGAGTAAGTTTATTGTCTCTTCTTGAGAATGGCTCATGCTCAGTAGTTTATTGGATAAGGCAAGGGAGGCAACAAGTTATCATTTAATTACAGCAAGGGATAGCAGAACACTGCTTTAAAATAGTTAGTTTCACACAGCCACAGCATTACCAAATTGATAGGCTGTTTCTGCCAAGAGAGCGAGAAAATGATTTCACTTGGAACTTCTCACTAACCCAAGAATCCAAGCATATAGAAATAGTGCTGGTTTATCTCTCGGGATATCTGCCTCAATCCCCTTTTGCCTCAAACCCGTTATTTCAGTAGGGTAACACAAGATACCTGCTCTATTCCTGCCTCTTCATTGGCCCCTGAGTCCTGTGTACCTAAACTAAGGATGTTTCTTTGTCACTTCCCCAAGCCCTATCTGAGGCGATGACAGATTTTCCCACCACTTAAATCTTCCCCCCTTAACAGAGGTTCCACAGCCTCTCATTGGCTGATGCTGCTGAGTATCTGCATACATCCCCTGTAGTCAGGGATTTTCTGGGATGCCTGGAGAGTGGAAGTAGAGGCTGTCAGCCTAGCTGTGGCACCAAAACTGTCACATTCTCTCCCCAGTGAAATTCATATCTCTCTCCTCTAAAGTGATCTTTCTTTTGGTTAGTCTGGTGATCTCTCGTGACCCTTATTTCTGTTTCTGTCTTTTAAATCTTTACTGTTGCTGTTGGTATATTGTTTTAAAAGCTGGTTTTTTATTTTTATTTTTAGTGCTTACTACCTTGGGGGCCCAAATAGGGTGAAGAGATAGCATAAAAATATTTAAACAAATAAATACAGACAGTAATGTGAACAGTCCCCAGCTTTTGCAGTCAGTACAAATAATGCAGATGGGGCAAGTGCATACATATGCTTCTGTTTAAATAATTCCAACTATAAAATGTCCAAATGTTTTTGACAAAATAAGGAATATGTGTGTCAAACATGTATATAAGGCTGTGGGGAGGTAAAGAGAGCTTCAGAATGCTGACATTACATCAGAGCAGAGCAGGTAGAGAGAGAAAGAGTGAGGAGGAGGAGGAGGAGGAGGAGGAGGAGGAGATTGGATTTATACCCCGCCCTTCACTACCTGAATGAGTCTCAGAGCGGCTTACAATCCCTTCCCCTTCCCCTTCCCCTCCCCACAACAGACACCCTGTAAGGTAGGTGGGGTTGAGAGAGCTCTCTTGAGAACTGCCCTTGAGAGAACAGCTCTGAAAGAATTTATGACTGACCCAAGGTCACACCAGCAGCTGCATGTGGAGGAGTGGGGAATCAAACCTGGTTCTCCCAGATTAGAGTCCACGCTCTTAACCACTACACCAAACTGGCTGTGAGAGACCTATGTATGTAACGTCCCCTTTGGCTGTGGGTTCCCAGGTTACAGTACTCACTCAGGCACCCATGCTCAGGTCTGTTCAGCAGAGACAAGCTGGCTCAAAACATCAGACGTTTATTTGCAAGACATCTCTCACAACCAACAACTTCAACTAACATGCAAAAAGAACTAGGAACTGAAACAAGAGCTCCACCCAATAGGACCAAACTAAATCACGCAGATATTAGGGGAGGAGCAGACTGTTCCGTTACATACATACATATATACAATAAATATACCGCAACGTACTCAGACCAAGAACCAAGAATCTACCTAGCATAGTGTCCCCTTTCTCACCATGGGCAACCTGATGGGTCCAGAAAGAATTACAATCTGCAGCCCTCTTCTGCTGTTGACCCCTACAAGGCGCTGCTGCCTCTGTCCTGGAGAGTCTATTTAGCTATTATGCCTACTAACTACTGCTGGACTTCTCCTCCAGGAATTTCTCTAGTCTTCTTTGAAAACCATCTAAACAGTTGCCATTAGCAGACTGTGTGGCAGTGAATTCCATAAATTAATGATAAACTGTATAGAAAAGTACTTTCTCCTGATCCCAATGCCTATCATTTTCATAAAGAAAGCCTGTTTTGGTATATTTGGATCACCATAAGGCCATTCCTTATTTGAGAAATTAGTGGCTTCTGTCGCGGTTCAAGCTTTTCCACAAAGGCATAAGGACTAGACATATCCTATTTTTCAACAAAAGCAAAGACATTTGGATTATGCATATATTTTCAGATTTCACACAGATATATTAGGAATTTTGTTCTCCATAATCTAGTTATCACAGTTTCATTAGCAAATGAAAGTAAAATCTTAAGAAGGAGGACCCAGTCATAGTAGGACTAAGTCTACAGCAGTTAGGGGACCTGCCAGGCAGAACCTTCTATAACAATATTCCAGACATATTTCTGTCAAACTACTTTTCATCCCCAAAGGGGATGCTACGTTAAACACTGAACGGGAAGGAAAGGTAACGGATTGAGTTTGAAGAGCCTATGACTGTTCTTTTGGACCACAGCCTCCAGGGGGAGACTGGGAACAACAACAACAACAAAAACCAGCCTGGGGAAAGGCCCCAACTCTAAAGAAGGGCAGAACAGGAAGAGAAAAAGCCAGCCAGCCTGCCCAGCCCATGCATGGCTCAGCTAGGCCAGGCATCCACTTTCTTGCCACTGGGGTGTCCTTGCCTGGGGGGGGGGGGGCAGGCCATCAAACCATCCAGAGAATCCAGTGGCCATAATGGCTAAGCCACACTTGCATAGCCCCAAAATGCAACATTGCCCTAAAGAAACTAGAAAGGAAAATGTTCGATTAGTCAGTGTTGACAGTGGCATCTAAGCAGGCCAATCCTTGGTACATTCTCAAAAACATAAGGTTAGATTCTGTGCCACAGGACTGCCATTCTGATGCACAATGCTTATTTTTACAGTCCACAAACTTTACTTTTTGTCTTTACAATTCAGTCCTGCATTTAGTTTCCCTTGTCACAGTAGCAGCATAAAGTTAATCCGCTCTATTCCAAGCCAAGCAAAAGAACTGGAGTGCAATGTTCTTAAGGTTCTGCCTAGGTTGTAAACAACTCTTGTAGGTCATCTACAGTTCATCGTTCCCTTTTTAATGACACATTTAGGCAATGCTTCTTTTCTGTTTTCCAATAGCTGGTTATATTTGTGCTTCATAGAGGCACCTGCTTCCTTCTGCTTCTTATTCCAAAGTGTTGGCGACAGATGTCACCAGATCCTTGTCTTATTATATCTGCGATCAGGAGATCCGGGCCCAGATATTTGCAGATGAAAGATATCCCTGCCCTTGAAAGAGAGGCATTAAATTGCCATTTATCTGCAGTAGTATCACACCAATGTGATTTACAAACTATATCAGAGGTGTATTTGACATTAGGGCTGCTCAGTTTTGTTACTTTTGTGGGTCAAAGAGGGAAGGCGTTACCAGAGAAATGCAGAGCAAGCTGACCTACCTGTTAAATGGAAAAACCTACTCAAGTAATAGGGCCTGGGGATCTCCCGCTTTTACAACTGATCTCCAGCCGACAGAGATCAGCTCCCCTGGAGAAAATGGGTGCTTCGAAGGGTGGGCTCTATGGCATGGTACCATGCTGAGTCCCCTCCCCTCCCCAAACCCCACCCTCTCCTGGCTCCACCCCCCAAAGTCTCCAGGTATTTTTCAACCCAGACCTGGCAACCCTAGAAAGTAATGTTCTCCTGAACTAAAAACTATGTTTCCAGAGATTTAAGGGAATCATACATCATGAGTACCCTTGAAGAATGGGAAGACAGAGCTGGGCCAGAGAATGCCTTTCTTTTTAAATTGTACAGACACTCCCAGTCGTCTCTGTGTGCATCCTCATGCGTAACATATGGTCAGTGTGGCTGAGTACTTTCCAAGGCCCAGAATGTTTAAGAGGCTCCCAGGTTTGCCCTGACCAACCCCATGGTCAGTCTCTTATCAAGTTTCACAATGGGAAGGAGGGTAGAGATGATACCAGGCACACACACAGGCTTCCCACCATAGATCAGCCACTTTCAGTTTGCACCACCCTATAGCAACCCTTTGCCCTGGATATTCAGGCTAGCCCGAACTTGTCATATCTCAGAAGCTAAGCAGAGTCAGTCCTGGTTAGTATTTGAATGGGAGACTACCAAGGAATACCAAGGTTGTTATGCAGAGGCAGGCAATGGCAAACCCATCTCTGAACATCTCTTGCCTTGAAAAACCCTGTGGGGATGCCAGACGTCTGCTGTGACTTGATGGCAAAAAATTAACAACAATCCTTTAGGAAGCATGTGTTCAAGAAAATACCAAGTGCTAGTGGCAGTTTTTAAGAAACCTATGTATGTAACGTCCCCTTTGGCTGTGGGTTTCCAGGTTAGAGTAGTCACTCAGGCACCTGTTCTCAGGTCTGTTCAGCAGAGACAAGCTGGCTCAAAACACACTTTCATAACAACAACAAAAAGCCACTGTCAGAATAAGAGGAGTAGGATGGCGCAGACATCACCAGCTATTATAAGCTGGTGATGTCATTTAGCTTGCTGGCCACAGTGCTGAAAATATTAATAGCTGGTGATGTCATTAGCTTGCTGGCCACAGTGCTGAAAATACATTGTAACCTTTGCCACCGGGAGTCCAGCCAATGAAATGCTACTCTTCCTCCACCGCTCCTAGTGCCTCTGAGAACAGGATGGAAGTGGTGACAACCACAGACAATGGCAACCAAGGGTATACAGAAGTGTCCTCCTGACTTTGGAAGGGGCGGAGCGTGCTTTCTCCTCACAACTGATTGTGATGCTGCCTGAGGCTACGTACAAAGGGAACATAGATCCATAAGCTGATTCACATTTGCTTTATTAATGCCAGTAACAGTACAAAACCAATACAAAACAAAATTCTTGCACAACAGCAACCACTACCATGAAGCTTGCAAGATAACAGCAGCTTCATACAATACTTTCCCCCTTCAGGTTATGTATGCCATTCCAAAAGTCAGGCATCACAGAAGAACAATAATGTGTGAACCTGTCCAGCCTGCCAGTTAAGATTTGCCTCGGAAGCCCTGTTCTCCATTCCCCTGCCTTCGGAGGTGGGGCAGGTAGGCAACCAGAGAAAGGGCTTTTTTAGTAGTGGCACCTTGCCTGTGGAATACCCTTCCTTTTGAGGCTCACCTGGTACCTACAGTACTTTTTCAACCACCATGCAAAAATTTACCCCAAGCTTTTAATTAAGAGGCTGATGTTTTAGCACCAGTTTTATGGGGGGGGGGGTTAGTCTAAAATTTTCATTTTAAGCTTCTCAGTTATCTATGTTTTTGTGCTCAGTTTGATTGTTATTAACTGTTGTTTTAATTAACAACTTGTTATGTTTTATGTTTTTATCATATTTTATTTTGTAAGCTGCCTCAGGTAGGTTCCCTGGAGAGGTGGCATAACAAATCTTGAAATAAATACATAAATAACTAGGAGCTCCTACAACTTGAGTGGAGCAATTGCTGTCATGTAGGAAACTGAAAAATGTGCTTTCCCTAAGGCCTGGCAACAGGCAGGGGGACTTATCAGAAGCAGGGGCCCTCTCCGGCAGCATAATGACATCACTGGCAACGAACCGATGTCACTCCCCATGAGCCTGGAAGTGACATCAATGTGATACTGTGGGATGCCAGTGACGGTCTGGCATTTGGGCAACATTCTATGGTTTAATGCTGCAATTTCCACATTTCTCACCATTTTTTCCCTGTCAACCAGCTGAACAGCAGTGGGGGATTTCCCCCTCCTCAGCCAGGAAACAGCAGCCCTACTAACATAACAGAAACTCAGGAAATGACCAGGGGCCTCACAAACTGATTTTAGCCTGCACATGAAGCTTCAAAGTTGATATCTGTATGCCCTTAAAAACTCATTGGCCACTTCAGAAGCTATCTCCCAACTTCACTGGCTCAGAGCAGCATTCCCAGCACAGTCTTTCATGTGACCTGATAAGGGTTCCCACATGTCGACTCCACATCTCCCCAACTTGCATTTGGGCAACTTGCAGCCAAATGTACGAGTTTATTGGACGAACAGAACAGAACAGAAACTGTGTGAAAGGAAGACTGCTGTGGTATGGACTATTTCACTGTGGAAGTTGACAAGAATACCATCATCTGTAAGGAATGGATAAGCACTGAAGATTATGCACTAAGTATGCAAAATGTACCAGGGCTACAGGTATCCAAAACTACTTCTTCATTAATTTTGTTTCCAAGGAGCTCAGAGCAACACACGATTTATCCTCTGGTAGACATAGGCCTGCTTAGGGCTAGACTCATTGTCAGGAAAGGCACTTGGTCAGGAAGGAGCTAACTGATTAATCCCTAGAAATTTTACCTTCCCCCCTGGCCTTCCTTCCTAGGCAAACAAGTCAAACATTTCCCCTTATATCTCTGCAACACAAAGATCTAGAGATTTACTCTATGTTTTTCTGTGAAAGCTGGGAAGTCACAAGTAAGGCATGTCATGTTTCTGGTGGGGTTGCCCCCGTGTGCCTCCCATAGCTATGGGCCTGCTTAGGGGCAGATTAGGCATGGCAAAGGCAACTGTGTCTGTTCTTCATATATTGTTCTGTATAAGTATAAACCATTTGTATCTTTGTATTAACTTTAACAACACATATATATTTAAAAGGAACTGAACTCTTCCCCATGGTCTATTGCCCCAGGCTCCACACACCCCAGACTGATTCCAATACTAGAAGGAGCCAAGCATGAGAGGAAAATGCCCAGAACAATACAGCCTAAACAGGTGAGGAGGAGGGGGAGCAGGGAAAAGCTACATATGGCTAGTATGCTTCAGATACCATGTGAAGCTGCCACATATGGAGTTAGGCCACTGGACCATCCAGCTCAGTATCATCTAGTCAAACATCTTTCCAGAGTCTCAGTCACAGAAAGACTTTTTCCAACACCTGCTACTTCTTTGGAAAAATCCTGGAGCTAAACCCAAGATCTTCTGCATGCAAAACTCTGAGCCACCGTTCTCTTCAGCTACCCTCTCCTGTGTTCACTTTGTGGTAAAAATTAATAAATCCCACCATCTGTGGACTTCACAGAGCCTATATTTCTCACTTACACCTCCCACTGCAGTTCACTGAACATCCCAGAATTTTTTTCCTGAGTAGACCATCAGGAACAGCATCGGGGCAAACTGAGGAGTCTTAATTGGAAGGAGGGATCCGTGGAAATGCTCCCTCTTATTCAAAGACTTAAGTGCCACTAAGTCTTCTGAACTACCTGGTACCTCCACACACACTCAGGTGAATAAACAAACCTGGCTGTCTGCATCATATCTAGTTGGGTCTCAAGTTTCAAAGACAGCATTATAGCATATAGTCTCAAGCCAGTCTAGAATTGCAGTCTAGCACCAAATCCACTTTCTGGATATATATAAAAAAACTTTTGTGGATGAAGCACAGAGAATAATGAGGAAAGCATAAATACAGGAAAATGCAAAACAAGTCAGACCATACACAAGCAGGCACCATTGGGCTATCTGTGCTCCCTTAAGTAGAACGTACTGATGATGTAAGCACTTGGGATAACTATAGAGACCTCTCACCTACCTGTCAGCTCTTCCTGACACCATTCAACTGGGCAATTGGGGGGGTGTGCTGGGGAAAATAGGGAGAGTGATCAACATCATGCCAACACCATGATGTCACTTCTGTCATGACCCAGAAATGACAGCATTGGGATACGCTCTAGCATTTGCCCTGAAGACTATGGTCAAATCATAGAGTTTTGGGTGAATGCTACATGATGACATCACTTGGTGGGTCATGCTGGAAGTGACATCACTTGTGAGTGTTCCCACCCATTGGTAAGTCTCCCCATTCAAGTGCACCAGTTGTCTCCCCCTAAATCTACCCATGAATGCCTGTAATCAGTTGCTATGTGATCTCATACTATGGTAAAACTGCAATTACAGCAAAGTCTGCCATTTTATGGGTGTGAATGCAAAATCCACCTTCCATACTTCATAATATTTTAAGGGTGTGACAGCTCTCAAATTAGACTGCCATTGACAGCTCAGTCCTATCATTAACTTATAACATTTTATGGGTTTGAGTCAGTGACTTGCAAACTGATTTTTTTCTCTCTCTCAAGGGAATGATGCAAAATCCAACAAAAAAACAATTCAGTCCAGCCCTGAAATTTTGTATGACATGCTTTGCCTGGAAGGGATTCAAGTCTTTAACTGCCACGCTGCAAATTCTTGAAAACGCAGGCTTTGGGGGAGCTTGCAGACTGAACAAGAGAAAGATTGGAAGCTTTGTTTAGACCAAACCTCATGGAAGGCAGAATATCTGACTGGATAGATCAACAGGGTTTTAAAAAAAAAATCAAGCCAAATGCAAGTGCTTTCAGAATTAGAGCAATGGTCCTGGGGGAGGGGGTTTAACCTGCCCCCTGTGCTGTCTCCAGATCTATTGCTGCCTCCCTGTGCTACACTTAGGCCCATCTGAGTAAAATAAAGAGCCAGTACAACCCATGAAAATAGTTTCAGAGGGCAGTCCTGTAGAAAAGTTAGATTTGAGTCCAGTAGCACCTTAGAGAGTAACGGGATTTGGGGGATATAAGCTTTTGAGAGCCAAAGCTCTTTGTCAGATGACTGAAGAAAGGAGCTTTGACTCTCAAAAGCTCATACCCTGGAAATCTTGTTGGTCTCTAAGGTGCTTACTGGACTTGAAGGTCACAGGCATACCAGCTGTGAGATCAGGATACCCATAGATCAATCTATAATTTACCCTCCATAAATTACAGCTTTGGGGATCCCCAGTTCTGACAGACAGCTTTATTGTATGGTCAACAAAGCTTTCAATGATGCATTAATTGGGGGGGGGAGTAGGAATTTTACTTTTTTAATTAAAAGAGTTCTTTCATCATCCCAGAACTAGTCTCAATGATTACCTTAAAAAGGCCATTTTTTCATATATGTACATTTTCTCCAGCAAGAGAAAGAGTAAACAGCTGTTTAGCTGAACATCCTAGAGCCATGGCCAAGAGTGGAGCAATCTGATTGGTGGTATTGTGCTGGATGAGGCAGACGACCATTCTCCATGCTTTCCCCACCACCACCTCAGTCCATATTCCCCAAGCTCTGGGAAGGAGGGGATATTTAAGCCAGGAAAACAACATAAAGGGAAGAGCTGACTCCTTTGTGTTGTAGCCCTTTCACAGATCTTCCAGTGTCATGTCTAGTCTGGCCCTCTGTGATGCATTTATGCCAAGGTGACTCACTATATCTTAGTATCTGAAGAAGTGAGCAGTGACTCATGAAAGCTCATCCCCTGCCACAAATCTTGCTAGTCTTTATGGTGCTGCTGGCCTCTTGCTTTTTTCTACTGCTACAGACAGATTATCATGGCTACTCATCCAGATGGCCAACAACATCAATTGTGAGTGACCAGAACCATATTTATTTATTTTTAAAAATTCTATTCCATTTCCCCCTTAAGATAACGTCCAAAGTACACAAATAGGACAAAAAGAATCAGTAAAAATGAAGTTAAGACAGTAATAAGAAAATAGTAAGCAATAAAACACAAAGAGATCAAGAACAGAAGCCATGCCTGAATCAGATGTCAGCACAGATTTGTACATGGCACCCGAAAGGTGACAACATAGGTGCCAGGTGAATTTGGGTGAGAGGGAATCATAACTAGGATGTCATCACAAAAAGGATCCTCTTTCTGGTAACTATTTGGTCCATTTCTATTGTGATACCAGAGTGTATAGACATCCGTTAGGGAACTCCCATAATTCAGTAAAGTTAATATGGGGAATCCAGGACAATTCCATTCAGCTTGAATGCACTTGCCAGCATGACAAAAGGGAAGCAGCCTGAAAAGTTATTGAATTAGTCACTTCCCCACTCAGAGATGCAGGCAATGTCTTAATGAAGATCTAGCACACCCTTAATGCAAGGAAGGATTGAGTTGGCAATCATCCCTACCTTAAGTCTATTGTTTTCCCAGGATACAATCAATAATTCACACTTGGTTCTTTGTCCATTCTCTAGACCCATCAGTGACCAGTTCACTCCAGTCACTCACCCCCTTCGATGTGTCACTTTTGCATCTATAATTTTCCTGCCTGGCAGTTAGAATCAAATTGGCCAGTAAGACTCAAACTTTCTGGCTCCTAACCAGTCCTGGCTTTTGAACCCACAAGGCACTCACCTTCTAAAAGTTTTACAGGAGAAATATAGCCCCCTCAAACCCCAAACACTGCAGTAGCCAGTCTCACAAATGTCCTTGGTACTGGCCCTGTGTACCTTGAACCCACAACCCTTGAAGATCTTGAGCCACCTCAGTCTCTGCCCTGCTTTTTCCTTCTTCAGTCTCCTTTCACCCTGGACCCCAAGAACCCCCTCACCATATCACACAGGCTTGTATGTTTCTATTGGCCCCCCTTTATTGTGTGCATTTATTGATTAGGTGTTAGCAGGGCTTTTTTTGTAGAAAAAGCCCAGCAGGAACTCATTAGCATAATAGGCCACACCCAATAGCAGAAACTCATTAACATATTAGGCCACACCCCTGACCGCACTGCTCATTAGCATATTAGGCCGCACCCACATGTTACCAGAAGTGTGGTCATCCAGCCACACCAACCTTTTGCTTCTTATTCTGTTTGTTGTCAAAACCCAGAGCTTTTTTTGTAGCAGGAACTTCTTTGCATGTTAGGCCACACACCCCTAATGTAGCCAATCCTAATGAGTTTCTGCTGTTGGGTGTGGCCTATTATGCTAATGAGTTCCTGCTGGGCGTGGCCAACTCAGGAGCCAGCCGGAACTCCGTTCCTGTGCGTTCCTGCCCAAAAATAGCCCTGGGTGTTAGGTTGTCTAGGGTTAAGGTTTGCTCTGTGTGTGTGCGTGCTACACATGTGTTAGTTCCTCACTTGTGTGCCCATACTGCATTGGTTTCCCCCCCCTTTCCATGTGTGTTTTGTTCCCTCTAGTGGTCACTTCAGTATTTCATCACTTTATCTCTTCTTTATTTATAAGCAATTTTGAAGTGCACATAAATAAGTCAGAGGCACAGTGCTAAACTATCAAAGTGGCCACTAGAGGGAGGAAAAAGTGTGGAAAAAGGGGAAAAATCCAAAGCTGCTAGGCACACATGCAATGAAAATAAGTGCAGAAAAACCCTGTGTGAGACTGTGGCTCTCTGAGTGTCTCCTCCTTTTCTTGACCTATTTTTCTAAATAAAGATCAAGATTCTGGTTCTTTTTTCTGCCTGATTTATTTCTGGGAGCCTCCCCATTCTCATAGACAGGTGCTACCACCAACATTCTGATCCTTGGTGTATATAGGCAATGGTCCCTAATTTGATTTTACCTGGATATATGTCTGTGTGCTCTTGACATCCAAACACTGGAGGTCACACACATGTAGACCATTTAGATAACACTTGCAAGAGGGCACATGGAGAAAGGATTATTTTAATTCAGAGGCAAGTTAATATGGTAGCAAACTATTCTTAAGATACCAAGGTCTCAGAGTGCTTAGGGTTTTAAAGATACTAGTACTGTTAGTTGTTCCTAGAAACAGACTGGAAGTTAATAAAATTACTTTAAAAGCTGAAAATACATTCCTTGTCAAAAATCTGTTTGCCATATTGTTGACCAGATGACATTTGGAACAGTCTTCAAAAGCATGGACTGCGTTAACCCATGAAGTGTGTTATAATAATAAAACCTGGATGTAAGCATCACATGGATAAGAATGGCAAGATCACTTCTGTCCAAAAGGAGGTGCAGGGATTTTATTAGCTAAATATTGTAAACCTGAGCACCCAGTGGTAAGATTGAATCTAGAAATTCTTAAACTGCAAACTTGATCTTTAAGGGAAAGTGCAATTCCATCCAGAACAGGAGAGACTCCTGCTGCAACTGAACCTCTTTCTTGCATGAACTGAATTTCTTGACTCTTCCTGACAACTAAGACTCCCTTCCTATATGTAATGGTTAAGGAAATTTTGTTTAGCTGTATCTGAAGACGTGTGCTTGCACACAAAAGCTTATACCTTGAATAAAATGTGGTTGGTCTTAAAGGTGCCACTTAAAGGTTGGTCTTAAAGGTGCCAAGAGAACTTTGTTCTCTTGAATTTCTATTTGCTACCCCTCATTCAGCCCACTACCAACTCCAAACAACTGTTTAGAATAGCTACTGATTCACCTGACATAGATGCAAAGGTGTAATAGAAATGGGTATCATCAGCATATTGATGATTCCTCGCTTCAGAACTGTGGATAACTTCATGCAGTGGTTTCATTTACATATTAAATAATGTGGAGGGGGAAGGAGAGATCGGGCATTAAAACCACGGAGCTGAACCACACTGCTGTAGCACTACTTTCTGTAAACTGCCTGAGAAGTAGGATGGATCTCCATTGTCAAATGGTCCAGAAAAATACTGCTATCAATGGTATCAAAAGCCACTGAGATCCAAGAGAATCAAAAAGATCATGCTCACTGTGTGCATCCCCCTGATACAGGTTATCCATCAGGGTGACTAGAACAGTTTCTGTCCTAAAACAGAATCCCAATTGAAACAGGTCTAGATTGTCAGTATCGTCCAGGAGTGTCTGAAGCTGTGGTCACCTCTTGCTTGAAGATTTTCCATTAGTCTTTGGAGACAGTTTGTTTTTGATCCAGGGCTGACATCTTCAGAAGTGGCCTCACAATCACTTCCTTGAAACTGTGAACACAACCTCTGGCAAGGAAGCATTCATCACTCCTGGACCCAACTGGTGACTCTCCTCTGGCTAAATGTATTAAGCCAAGAAGGGTAAGGATCAGGCATGCATGCAGTGGGCTGCATTCTCCAAGCATCGAGTCAGCACCTCCAGGCTGCAATAACTGTAAGTCATCCAAAAAAAAAACCTTGATTAGGCAGTGCACTGGGGACATCCTGCATTTCCATTGTATCCAACACTGAGTTTGTGTCTAATGGATGTGAGCAATTTTATCTGCAAGCAACTCACAACAGACTATCAAGGGCTTCAAGTGGTCATTACGGGGATCTACTCAAAGAATAATTTCAAACTTGTAAAATTCCACTAGACAGTAAAAACATATATACAACATGAGTGATGGAAATGTGATTTCTCTTTGCTATCACTGAGAAGGCCTTCAGGTGAGTTCTAATGTGTGTGGTCAGATTTGTTTAAAGTTTTCCTCCATTTGTGCTGTGCTCATAATCCTGTGTGCTTCATCACAATAAGCTTCCTGGAAAACTAAGAAGCCAATCCAGCTCCAGACCATAGATTCTTAAGAGTATTTGTATCAACTAGCCTGGTAATTGCCACCCAAGAGTGACAATGGATTCAATAGAATCACTAGGCATGTCAAAAGGAAAAATTCTCCATAGCCATCAGGAAACCAGTTGGGTCCATCAGCCTTCAAGGGCCAATCGCTTGATCAGGTTCCCTCCTACCACATTACAGATGTTAGAGGCACAAAAAGTCCTGTCCTCAGCAGATGGTGGTGAAGGCATAGTTTACAATTCTCTCATCTATAGATCATAAAAAACCTTCTTTACCCTATACAGCAAAGTCTAGTAAAAATCCTGCAGAGTATGATGGAAACAGCCCCATGGTTCTGAGTCATTCTTGAAAAAGGATCTCAACACAGATGTTGAAATCCATAAATCTGGAGGCCTCAACACTAAGTACAAGATCACTTCTCAGGCAGAAGAAGACGAAGAGAAGAGATTGGATTTATACCCCGCCCTTCACTACCCAAAGGTGTCTCCGAGCGGCTTACAAACACCTTTCCCTCCCCCCCCCTCCCCACAACAGACACCCTGTGAGATAGGTGGGGCTGAGAGAGCTTTTGACAGAAACTGCTCTTTTTCAGGAACAGCTCTTATCAGAACTACGGCTTGCCCAAGGTCATCCAGCCAGGTGCAAGTGGAGGGGTGGGGAATCAAACCCGGTTCTCCCAGATTAGAGTCCGTGAGATTAACCACTACACCAAACTGGCTCTCAGGGAGCCTTTTTTTGCAATGGAGCTGGCAATGGAGTCTAGAAGAATCCTGGATCTATCTGGAGCATCCAACATCATTATAAACACTCAAAATAGGGGGGCAGGAGGGGTGATACCCAGAAACCTGCTGAGGGATATGCAATTCAACAGACACACACACCCCAACAAAAATATGCTGACATTGCATTGAAAACTGAATGGACATAATCAGGAGGATAACATTATCCTGTTCACCCAACTGGATTACTGAGCCACAACCACAGTTCTCTGCAACAGGACAACCAGATGCAAAGGGCAGGGCTCCTCTGTCTTTAATGCTTGCATGGAAAGTACAATTTTAGAAAGTGTAGCTTTTCCTGTAGACAGTGGGGAAAGGAAAGAAAACTGGAACTTGCTGAAATTCCATCTTTCAGATAATGTTAAAGTTGGCCACTCTACTCTGCAAGCTTGGGTTCAGTGGGTAATGGCACGCACAAGCAGACTGTACAAAGGATACTAAACACATGAAATCAAAATTATTGAACTGTTAAATAGGAATACCTTTCAGAGCTGCCATCCCCAACACACAGATTGGAAGTAAGTCCAACTTAACACAACAGGCTGACTTCTAACTAAACATGTATCTGATTAGGTACATACATTTATTGAACTTATTTCTGATCCTGACAAGTCTTGGTCCTATGACAGAACTCACAGGATGCTTGGCATTCTGTTCAGTTATTCAAGAAATGAAAAGAGCGCTGTTGTTTTTGTATACTTCCATCTCTGTGCAGCTCCCCATTCCGCAGACACATGTTTGCATGGGGGGATTGTGAGAGCTGGGATTTAGCAGTGCAGTATTCAGAGATGTGCTAATAAAAACAGTTAAAATTAACCAATGCTAATTTACATTGGTCTTGCATTGGTTGATTGATCATGTGGGCTGCAATAATCCCCAAGACAAACATATAAAAGTATCTTAAGGCACAGATGGTGCTCTAGTACACGCTGTTCAAACTTACATTCAGGGTGCTATGTCTTGTGATTAGCATTCAGTTTAATATATTTGACATAATACATCAGTGTATCTAATTCTCAGTGTGGTCAAATTGGGGATCCCGGCTCGCCAGTGGGGGGAAATCCCACCTCCAAATGACATTTTTGGGCCACTTCTGGTAGAACTGGAAGTACCGCCTCCAGCATGATGACATTACCTAGGACTCCACTCCTTTTGCAGTTCCCTTCCATGCGACAAGAAGGCTAAAATGTCATGGTGAGTCTTTCAAAAGCATCCTCTATGAACCTTTGGGAAACATGAAAAATTAATTTGTAATCTAATTTTAAAATTAATTTGCATGTTTCCCAAAGGCTCATGGAGGATGCTTTTGAAAGACTCACCACAACCGAGGTTGTATACAGCAGGACTGGGCTAGCAGAAAGGGGGATTGTTGGAGATGTATTGAACGTACCACTCTTGTGTGTTCTTCTAAACTGGTTATTGGACTGGAAAGGAGTGACATCGTTGTGCTGGAAATGTCACATGGGGAATACTCTGATATTTGGGCAAAGTCTATGTTTTTAAGGGCAAAAAACCATAGTTTTGCCCAAATACCAGAGCATCCCTGCATGATGTTTCTGGTGTGATGTCGTCACTTCTGGGTGATGTTATTGCATCCCAGAATGCCCCCCCAAACCCCCCACTGGCAGAGGTAAAGAACCTGGCAACTCTAAGTCAAATCGATGGATGGATCATTAAATCCAGAGACTGGAACCATGAACAGACAAGACAGATCTTGCTAAACACCTGAAAAACCAGGTTTGCAGAAAATTCTAAAATAAGAAAAAAATGAAAAATACATTGGGGGGTTAAACCCCTCCAAATGATAGCAGCAGTGCCTGTAGCTTTAAAAACCAAATCCACTCAGTAATTCTTGCTAGGTAACCACAACAGTACTACCAGTCTTCAAGCCTTGGTTTCTGTCAATAAAAGGCAGGGGGACATGGCAAGGCCCTTTCCAGATTTGTTTTGGCCTCTGAGACCAGGTCCACCAGCAACCACTAGGTGACTATCACTTGACTTACATGATTCACCCAGGACTGGCTACTTGCTACTGTTCAACAACAGCCCCCATGAAAAACAGTGTTATATAGTGGTTAGAATGTCAGATCTGGGAGACCCAGTTTCAAATCCTCACTCTGCCATGGAATCTTGCTGGGAGACCTTAGCCAGTCACTCATCCTAACCTACCTTTCAGGGTTGTTATGAAGATTAAATGGAAGAGAATGATGTGAGCTGCTTTGCATCCACAGTGTAGAGACAGATGTGGTATATATGTAGTAAATAAGTAATAAATATAGCTGAAGATGGAGGGCAAATAAAAAGGTAAGTTGGTTGGAGAGTAAGAAGGAGAGAAGGAAGCAGAGAAAGGTGAGGATATGGTTGGTGCCAGGGAAAGGGATACAATGGAAACTGAGGTGCTCCTCACAAGTCCTTGCATGTTTCCCACCACACAACGGGGCCTGGCATGGCAGCCAGTACTGCACAACTCAGCCAGGCTTTCCCCAGGGAGAGGCTGCCAGGATTAGGGAAGGACGGAAAACAGAAGATGGAAAGGAGAGAAGATAACTGTAGGCTGGCTGGTAGGTGGGAAAGAGAGAAGGAGGTAAGAAAAGGGAAGAGGCTATGGGGGCTTTTGGGGAATGGAAAGAGGAAATAGTGGGGGAGGGAAAAATTAGATACCCCTGTGAAGATTGCTTGTCTAATATATTCAGTGCATTTTGTTAAAGGTGGGCCTATACAAATGATTTGTGGTGCAATTTCCCAGCCTTTATTGGATCTTGTTTGAAATTATTTACTGTAGCCCATGAACGTATGGACTCTGACTGATAATCACCACAGCTTTACGTTTCAATTGACCAACCATTGCAGATACACGTGATACACAAAGTAGTCCCATGAGAGTTTTTTCAAGGAGAGATTTTCATAAATATGTACTCGTCACAACCATTCTCAGAAAGACTCCAGCTTCATTGGGGAAGCAGTTTTACAACTTGACCAAATTCTTAAACTTTTTTCCTACTCATGAAAGGAAGCCATGATATCTCCAAATCGAGGAACATTCTTCCACATCACAGCAGGTACTTTGTACAAGAAGACCTACTTGACAGGATGTGCAGCTTTCAGCAACATTACTGGCAGTGGCCTATTTCAGTTGTGCCTTCAGAAAAATATGCAAAGACAAAAGTACTACAGTTCAGAGTGTGGCCCACAGGATCTAGATTAGGTGAATGTACTGCCAGCCACACAGAATGTCTATTGCAAGTCTTTTTTTTTTAAGTGTTTTTATTGAAATTTTTCCGATAACCCATACCTGGCATAATATAACATAGACTTTCAAAATCAGTTTACATAGATGAGCATACAGCCCTAATCTTTCCTCTTACTTCATATCTAATCTTCTCCTAACCCGTTCATTTTATTTTCAGCTTAAATAGATTTTCCCACTTCTTATTAGCTATTTCTTCGTCTTTCCCATTTAATATACTTATCCATTTCGGCAACTTCAAACCATTTCTGAACTACTTCTAATTTATCTGGTATTTTTTCAGTTTTCCAATACTTAGCGTAACACATTCTGAAGACTAACAGAAGATCCCACCTCCTTACCAAATGTAATGTTGTGCAGCTATGAAAAGCAAAGACCATGAAGGTTTGCCACAGAAACATTTTCCTTCACTAATCTACAACACAATCCCCTTCCCCAAAGAAAAAACTGTTTGTGAAAGGAATACCACAAATTAATCGCTCCTATATAATAATCCTGTTTTGGTGTCTGCCAATCCCCTGGCTGCGTTGGCTGGCTGCGTTGGCTGAGTCCCACCCAGAGAAGTGGTGGCCAGCATCTTGGCCTCAATGTGGTGGGAGCTGGTGAATGGGACAGACGGTCCACTGGGCAGAGGGACAGGAGGCCGACTGGGAGAAGGGGGGGGCAGAGCACAATGGCAGAAAACTGGGACCACAGGGGAATACAAAGGCAAGAGAAATGGACCCGCAGTAGAGTTAAAAGGACAAAAAACATGCTGGCCAAGGCTGCAATCCTATGTGGACTTCCTCGGCAGCCACTCACCAGCACTTCCGAGAGAGTAAATGCAGCCAGGACCCCGCTGTTCAGTCATCCTGCCAAGGACATGGAGCTCTCACCCCCTCCCGTCCCCACCATAAAAGGAACCGCCATTCCCAGCACCAGGCAGACAAGCGGGGCCGTCGCCGCATCCTCATACACAAATGAGCTCCCCCTCCAGGGAGAGGGGTTTGGGGAACATCCCAGTGCAGGGTGGCTCTGCCTTCTCTTGTGGAGGAGGGAATACTCAAGAGCCGCTTCCTGCTCACATCGACAGCACCAGCACTTGCCGGGGAGCCCTTCAAGGATGGCCCATGCCTGGCTGTCCCCCTCAGCCCATGCCAGCCTCCCCTCATGAGCAACGGATAGGCCCACAGGCCCCATTGTCCCATCCCCCGCACTGCAAGGCTACCTGCTCTGGCCAGGTGATGGAGAGGTGTCTTACTGCTGTACCCACTGCCTCACGCCACCGCCAACTTAACAGCAGCCCCCCAAGCCTCAGCCCCAGCCAACTCACACCATAACTCACTGCTGGGTACGACAATGAGGAGGCTGATGCTGGCTGGGTGCAGGTGGCTGGCCGGCCGCAAAGCAGCTGGCAGCCAATGCCATGGATGAGAAGGACAGCCAAGGCAAGAAAGAAACGGCACTCAGAGATCACACAATAAGCCTTTCATTGCCCCCAGAATGTCCACTTTGGAGCCTGCCCAACTGAAGAAACTACTCCATGGAGCCCTGTCTGCTGTTTTCTGGCCAACACGGTATGGCCTTGGGCACAAGGTATTTCTTGACATACGGTTTCTGAGCATTAACTTCCACATTTGTACCTTTCTATGCATTCGTTATACATCAAATCTTTCTAGATCTCATTGTATTGGCTTTACAATGAACTTTACTGCTAGTAAATAATATATCCCATCAAGATGGTTAGAAAAGGGATATGAAACACCAAGGACTAATGAAGATTATGAATATCAAGAGGAATTATCTAATAAGTAGCACAAGTGATACAGAAAATGCCTTATTAATAGGCTTGCTTCTGAAGTTCTGAACTCATCTGATGAGGGATAAAACAGGAAACAGTCCTTTTAGATTTGAACAGGAGGTTCTAATTTATATGAATTACCTGACAGCATCATATCCTGTTCTTTCTGCCAGTGGATCTGTTCGCATAGAACAGAATTAGCATCATCACTGAAGATGAAGTATTTGGGATCCCTTCCCAGACTCTTGGCTTCTTCCACAGAAAAACTTACCAAGCTTGCGGGCTGGGTGGAATTAGATACTTCTGACATTACTCACTGTGGAACAGGCCTGCATATATTTTGAGCCACCAAGCCAAACACGGCCCAGTATCAATATAGAAGTCTCCTGGGTCTGCTATCTGCCTCAGACTGTGAAACTAAGGGTGTAGTCAGGCACCTGCCTGGCCATAACACATGGGTGGGGGGTCTGCCTATGGCTTGGTGAGTCACAAATAGTATATGCTTCATGTGGAGACAATTTCTGTGGCTACTGTGAAAGACATGCATAAATTGCTCCAATCTGATCTCCAGATGTGCCACTCATCGGTTCTTCTTTTCCCTGGGTTTCAGGAATTGCTATAATATTTCCGGGCAGGATGAAAAATAGCTAGAGACAGGCAAGATAGGGCTTAAAGGAGTTAAGGGACACAGAAAGTGAAGCATACAGTCTTATCTGATCTGTGATGGTCTCAAACAGGAGGAAGATTCTTACATAGTTTTCTATCTCATTTAAGGTTGCCAAGTCGTTTTCTCTTACCGGCAGGGGAGCCTCACTGGTCTCCGGGAGCTCTTTGTCGACGATGCGCGACGTCGATCACGTTGAGGGTGTGGCCCCGATCATCAGAGGGAAAACCATAGAGTTTTCCCTCCGACGATCGGGGCCATGCCCCCAACGTGATTGACGTGGTTGTGTCACCTCCGGTGACGCAGCCACGCTGCGCTTCGGGGGGCGGAGTTCCCCCCGTGGCCCGATTCCACAGTGGTGGAAATTGGGCCTCCGAAGCGGGGGTTTACCCGCCACCCACCCCCACTTGGCAGCCCTAATCTCATTCCAACTGAGGTTGATACAGACAACAGCTACACTAATATTCATAGCATTTGGACACATGCCACTATTGTACATAATTCTGATTTTATCAAAACCTAAACTGCCATTCATTGGGACACAGAGCCCTCCAACACACTAGAGAAATGTTTCCAAAGTAGGGGCCTATACATTCACAACTCCCAAATGATGTTAATAGAAGATCTCTGCGCTTATCGTTTGTCAAGATCTGAAGTGAGGCAATCTCCAGGGAGGGAGATTGCTTTTTTCCACCTTCCCTGTTCTGAACAACATATTGGTTGCAGTTGAATACCACAGCAAACCTGTTTGTTCATGGCAGACAGCACCTCAGTATGTTGTCATAACCATGTACTTCCCTTCCTGCTCACAACTAAGTAAAGGTAAAGGTTTCCCTTGTTCAAAAGCCAGTTGAATCCGATTCTAGGGATGTGGTGCTTATCTCTGTTTCCAAGCCAAAGAGCCAGCGCTGTCCGAAGACATTTCCATGGTCATGTGGCTGGCATGACTAAATGCCAAGCCACACGGAATGCTGTTACCTTCCCACCAAAGTGGTACCTATTTATCTACTTGCAATTTCTTGCTTTCAAACTGCTAGGTTGGCAGGAGACAACTTAGTTACTCCCTTAAATCCACTGGTTGAAAGTTCTTTCTCCCCACAAACCACAGAGAAGTTTTCTAAACAATGGTTTAACCCTGGATTATAATCCCAGTTCCTGGGGAAGACGTTTAGCTCAGGACTGGGATCCCAGCTGCCCAGTCCAGGCAGGGGGTCCCCCAATTTGGAGCGGGCTTCCCTGCTGCCAGCCAGGTGGCTGGCGGGGAAAAGTCCCACCCCCAAATGACATTTTTGGGCCACTTCCGGTAAAACCAGCAGTATCACCCCGACACGATGACATCACCCAGGTGTGCCATCATCATGCTGGAAATGTGTGGGGGGACATTCTGGTATCTGGACAAACTCTATGGTTTTGAGGGCAAAAGACCCATAAAGTTTCACCCAAATTCCAGAGCATCCCTGTGTGATGTTTCCAGCATGATGACATCACTTCTGAGTGATGCCACCGCATTGGGGACATTGTGTGACATCCCCCACCTCCCAAAATGCCCCCAAAGCTCCCCACTGGCAGAGGTAAGGGACCTGGCAACCCTACCCAGGAACCTGAATTCAGCCATCAGAGTTAACTAGGGTTGCCAGTCTCCAGGGGCTGGCTGGAGATCTCCCAGAATTACAACCGGTCTCTAGGTAAAAGAGATCTTTTCCACTGGAGAAAATGGCTGCATTCAAAGATGGACTCTATGGTATTACACCCCTCTGAGGTCTATGCCCAAACCCTGTCCTCCTCCCGGCTCCACCCCCAAAATCTCCAGGAATTTCACAGTTTAGATCTGGCAACTCTACCTGTGTTAACTATAATGAAAAGCAGAAGAGTTCAATCATATGAGAAGAAGGAAGAATGCAACATCAAGCCAGTTTCATGCCCACCACTAACAAAACATTGTTTCTGCATAACTTGTGAATAGTGTTTCTCTGTTGAGGCCATAACCATACAAATAAAATATCTAAAACTATTTAAGATATAGATGCTTATGTATAACACATACCACAGTACATTTTAGGTAGTGCATGGTCATAATTTAAGCAATTATTTTAAAACTTCCCCTGTTCTTGTTTTTGCCTCCAGTTCAGTAAAAACAAGATTTTCAACTGTATGTTATCCCAAAATTTCTTTTAAAAAAAATGACTTATAAGAAAAAAAGAAAAATCTGTTTTTCTCATGCTTACCTGGCATTCTTAGTGAGCACAATTTGGATTCATTTAAATAGAGGAGGGTTTTGCTTGCTTTTTTCTGTGTTTGACATGTAACATCGGGTTCTCCTTCTTGCAAACAAGTAGTCTTCAGTGTTTTTACAGCAGTGATTACTACAGAAACTATAGCTCTTGTACTTCTTATCTTGGAGGATGGACAAAATAAAACAAACTGAAAACAATACTACAATGAATGGTACAAATGATGAAAAAAAAGTCTACAACACGAAGAACAGTGTGAAAAGGAAGACAAGCTTAAATATTGTTGTGTAAGAAAGGGAGGAAAATAATACAAGGATGAGAATAAGTAAAATGATAGGCTGGAACATCTGGGAAGGTAAATACAAAGACAAGATAGAGCTCTATTAATGACACAGCAACTGTATCATTTCAAGAGATAATCAGTAACCTGTGGTCTGGTCCAGATTCTGTATGCCCAGTCCCACTCGCTTCAAGGAAAAGGGATCCCAAACAAATTATAATTGTTGACATTACATATTTTGTCTTAGCAGAGACAAATGCTCATTAATAGATAGGCACTGACTAGATTTCCTTATGCCTAAAATGACTGCAACATTAAATAACAAAATGCTTCCATGCTTTTGATATTGCCAATATGATTTCATTCTTAATCAGCACCCACATGATTTGCAAGAGCTAAACAGCATTATATGCAATTTAATGGTAGAACAATATAAAAAGCTACTAATTCCAATATGTAACTGTGGGTGGATCACACAGTTGCCAGCTGGAAACACTGTTAATGAGGCTGGAATGCTCACCCTACCATCATGTATATGATGTAAACTAAGACCTGAGGGATGCCTGCATATACCCAGTTCCCATGACCCTTTAACATATTTTAAGAGGAAAATATTGTGTAAATGAGGCACATAAACATGTCTTAGTTTGCCCTGCTGCCCTAGAACACACAAGAGGATTCCAGCGGATGGTCATGTGTTTTTTTTAAATGGTACTTTAAAAAAATGTTCTACTTCTATAGTCCTAATAACTGAATATCAGAATTAAATAGCAAGCCACAATCCTGGACACTTGAAAGTAACACTGCCATCCTAAGCAGAGTAACGCATTTCTAAAGCCATTGACTTTAATGGATTTAAAAGGTGTAACTCTGCTTAAGCAGGGCACCCACAGCATATAAGAATCTGAAGGAAAAGATGACTGAATATTTGTGCCACATCTTTGGCTGGAACCTTTTACCTATATGGCTTATTAAGTAAAAATCTACCTGACTCACTGACAATGGTTCATCCGCACTTCCATCATCCGAAGACTTTGGAACTTCTAGTCTGTCAATGAAGGCCTGAAGTTCTTTTCTAAATGCCTTCATCTGGGCATTTATCCGATAAAGGAGTTCATGCTCCCGTATCCTACTGCCATCATCTTCATCATCCATGAGTCCAAACAGGTCCCCGTTTGCCACATAAATTCTTGCCTCTGCAATTATAGTGCTTGTGTCAGAAATCAGGCGGTCTATTGTCTTGCCAAGACGCTCTGCTTCACAGCGGATGTCCTTCATTTGCTGACGGTCTGTGAAACTTTTCTGCCACCCTGATGGGGTTGGATAGAATGATCTAGTAGGAGTCAGGCAACGAATGTTGCGGACTTCCTCTGAGTCACTTTCTCCACCAATGGGCCCTTCTCTTTTGCGATGGGGGGGACGGGAGTCATCATCGCTTTCTTTTTTCCCTGCATCACTTTCAGCATCACTGTCTCTGGGACTGCCCCGGATCCCTAAGTGAGAGGCTAGATCATAGCGCTGCATGTTGGACATCAGGACTCTGTTTTCATACTGAAGTTGCATGACTTTACCACTGAGTTCATTGATCTGCATGCGGGCAGCTTTGAGTTCTTCCTGTAGAGCTTCTGTTTTGGCACTATCGTGATGCCTCGAACTATCATGAGCCCCAGATTTGTATTTGTATTTGTTTAGCTCTGTTGTGATCCGCTTATTTTGTTCTTCCACATCAGCCAAGTTTCTCCTTAGCAGTTCCGTTTCATCCTCAACTAGCTGCAGATGCTGTCGTAACTCCGATAGAGATTCACTCTGTTCCCCCATGAGGGGATTGGCTGTCCCTGAGAAATCATCTCCTCTTAAGTCATCAAGCTCTGCTTTCAGCCCTCTATTTTCTACTTCCAGCTCTACAATTTTCCTTCCCAGAATATTGGCTTCTTCTTCTACTAACCTCAGACGAAGCTTAAGTTCTGATTCTCTTGTGGTAGGTGGACCTCCAGCTTCCCCTTTGGGTAAGGGACTGTCTAGATCTCCATAAATTGATCTATATTTTTGAAGGTCATGTTCAAACCTGTCCTTTTCCTTGTCTATTTTAGCCAATTTTTTCCTCATGAGGGCAGCCTCCTCTTTGACAAACTGCAACTGGCATTTCAAATCTTCATTGTCCTCCTCATGAAAAAAAACACAGCAACACATATTCAATATTTTCTGTACATGTAAGCAGTCCTACCAATAGGCACTTCAACAGCAACCAAAAAGATAACCATAGCACAGAGTCCTAGCTGTGCTGAATTTTATTTATTTATTTATTTCAATTTATATCTCACCATACCCCACAAGTGGGCTCACAACATTCAGTAAAACAATAATTAAACATTCAACAATAAATAATACTTCATAAAATCAACAGTGCAGTTATAAACTCCTGATGGCAGCTTAAACATTTCTAATTACTGTGCCTGCTGCACTAATGTTAGGAAGGGTACATTTCTCTTACAGAGACCCAAGTCATCTGGTGCTGGTGCCAAGTTTGTAAAGGCAGGGCTCTAAAGCAGGATGGCAAATTGGGTAGATTAAGCAAGCGAAGCAGGGAAGGCCAATGTCGTTTGGACATCCACCGCCTCAGCCAAAGGCCTGGCAGAACAGGTCTGTTTTGCAGGCCCTGCAGAATTGTATAGTTTTCCTATCAGTCTCAACAGAGGGCCGTTTTGCAGGCCCTGCAAAATTGTAAGAAACTCAATAGTTTTCCTATCAGTCTCAACAGAGGGAAGTTTATGTTTTGATCCAGGTTTCAAATATTAAATGTCAGCAAGTTCTAAAGAAAGCACAGGCTGCCATTAAATCTATAGTAAACCCAGGGCACTATTCCTCAGCAGCATTAAACAATGAAAACAAAATCCTGATTCATCCACCAAAGGCTATTTCACATGACATCACAAATCTGGGTATGCCATCAAGTACACTCTCAACAGAAAACTGCAGCCAATCACACCTTCCTGAAGAATATACTGGATTTGTAAATATGTTAATCTTCTTTTCATTATCAAGAGGAAGGGCATCACAATTGTATAAACATCATTTGTGGCATCTTCTCGAGGGAGTATAACAGAAACAGTGATAAAAATTGACCATTGTAATGAACACTGAAGAACTATCCAGGTTTTAAATATTAGGAGTTAAACTGGTATGAACTTCTCTACACTTAATCACCAAATACACATGACTGTCCATAACTAAATGTATGCATGATATTATGAATTTTCTTAAATAAACACACTGCTGTGTTTGTTGACATACATTTCAAGATATGGGTTATGGTCCCATAAATAAGTACCACAAAAACAGCCAATATTGTTTACTATGGGAAAGGCTGCACTCATATATGAGGGAATGATGCCTTGTACCAAGTCAAATTATTGGTCCAGGTAGCTCAGTGTTGTTTAGTCTGATTAGTAACAACCCTCAAGGTTTCAAGCACTGAGGCCTTTTCCAATACTTGCTACTAGAAGTCCTTTAACTGGAAGTACCAATCCATGACCCATCCCCACTTATGGAACTCTACATTCCATATCCAAAATGGGCACAGTATAGCATCAGCTAGTCAGAATTATTTTTAGCTTACTTCAGTAGGTGTCTGCTGTGACTTTTTTTCTGATTTCTGCAGGTCTTTGCTTCCTCTTCTTTTCATGGACTGCTATACAAGAAAGAACAGGTGTGAATATTTTTCCAAATATGTATACAATCCAAATCCATTTTCTAAATCCCCATTCAAAACACAAATATTCCATTTTATACTTGTAGCTCTGCAATCCAATGCAAATATAATACTATAAAATGTATATGAACATAATATTAATAGGTAGGAACACTAACAGTGCTGTCCTAAGCAGCTATACCTTTCTAAATTCATGGAAGTCAAAGGATTTAAAGTGCTGTAATTCTGCAACATTGCTGTTTTAAAACATTCCACAAACACGACAAAAATCCTTCCATAGACCCTGTAGACTCATAATATGTTCTATAAAATTGCACTTTCTCAACATAATTTCATAGGTAAAACATGCAATTACCTGAAGATCAAAGAGAATTTGAAATAGTCATCTTCTAACTTTCAGTTGATTTACCTAACTTTTACTTGATTTAGCAAATTTCAACAACAAATTTTCAAAACTGCAAGACAGGGCAGTGTCAGCCTAAATAAACTCATTTGTAAAAGACACAGTTCTTAGTAGGGCCTTTTGGAACTGGTCTTGAGGTTAATTAATCTCCTTTTAGTGGTACTGACATTTGGAAGGGTAATTCTGATATTTTATAAAAGCTCATTCATTTGGTTTTGAAGGGACCATCCCCAATCACAAAAGTCCCAAGCTTCCAGAAGGAGGCAGGAATATAAATCCCATAAGTAAAGCAAAAGCAACTTGTTTGGTCTATCAACTTTGTTATGGGCTTATTCACTAGAAAGGCACAGAGATGAAATGTTAGGCTTTGTTGCAATAAAGGGTAAACCAGATGACCTTTAGATACTGCTCATCTCTATACTTCTACATTTCTAACCTGGCAATGGTCATGCTTCAGCTTTCTCGGTATATCTACCAGTTTTCTGAGAAAACATTCTTATTCTCCCTGGAATTCCAACAATAGAAGCTAAAGAAAGCTATGGTATGCAACACTGCAATGGAAACCTAATGTTCGTATACCACTTTACGCAATCTTTTTCTAGTGGGTACATGCAATTTTGTTTGCAGTATCTATTAAGTATTATGTTATCAACCTCCAAGTGATGGCCAGAGCTCTTCCAGAATTACAGCTGACCCCCAGACTACCCAGATAAGTTCCCCTGGAGGATATGCCAGTTTTGGAGGGCAGCCTCTATAGTACAAACCAGAGTCCAGGAGATACTGAAGTCCTAAAGTGACATCACTTCCCCACTGAGATACCTAGCCTCCCCAAACTCCACCCTCCCCAAGAACCATGCCCAAATCTCCAGGAATTTTTCAAGCCAGAGCTTGAAAGCCTAGTTAAGTATCATGAAGAGGAACACATACAGTAGGTATATAACCAACTGGAAATATTTTAAATATAAAAGGGTCACCAGCAGGAAACCTTGCCGTTACATGGCTGCTAACAAGAGTCAAACTGAACTGGAAGTGGAAAGTGCAGGCCTGGGGTGGTTGGCAACGGGCCTCCTCAGGCCTCCCATGGGCCGCAGCACTCCAGCGTGGGCCCCGGGAGGCCGAAAATGGGCCTCTTCAGGCCTCTCCCAGGCCGCAGGGCTTCAGTGCAGGGAGCTGGGGGCGGGACTTGCCGCTGCCGCCATTTGTGCCAGCTCCTGAGCTGACGGAGCAGTGCTCCAGTGCGCTCCAGCCCCAAATGACCCCTGGTCACACCACTGGTTGCCAATCAGGATTTTTGGTCAATTGGATGTCAAAGAAAGGTAGACTCCTTGCCCAAAGAATTTTATGAGTATTTCCTGCTCTTGTCTCTGCAGTCAGTGTTTTTTCTTGTTTATTGAGGAATGCAAGAGACATCATCATCATCATCATCATTAAATTTTTTGCAATCAGACACCTTTGCAGGGATTCATCATGAGACTACAGACCAAATGATCTCACAGTTTTGGAAAATTGCAGTGCTGTGCCAAGTGCCATAATTCAACCATATATGTAAAAAAAAACCCACCTTTCTGATGCAAAGTATTACAGCATACTTTCTGTCAGAGTCAATAATGCCAGTAGCTGCTAAGCAAAAATCCAGACAAGTTGCATAATTTCCCCGCTTCCCGAGGCATGCATAGTTCAGTTCCTCAATATGTCCCTGGGTAGCCAAATCTCAAAAGATCGCTTTACCAACCTGAGGTTTTTTGAAGTGATTTCCACACAGCCCAAAACACTGCTTAGGACAAGTTCCTTAAACTTGTGCTTTATCTAGTCCACAAAGAATCTCTCTGTGTGCTCAGAAGAATCTCACCTTCATTGTGTTAAATATCATGAAGAGAAGGCCACATAGAACATATATCACTAGCCGGTAACATTATTATATCCACAAAAAGGAGGAAAACTCTGATCTGAACTGGCTGACATCAACAGTTACATTGAAGAGAAAAGTGAAACTGCTCTTGCTCAAACTCTGAAATCCATAATTTTCCAGCATGGCAATCTGGAAGGACCACTATACTATTGCATCATTACCAGAACTAAGATAATACTTCTAGGGCTGCGATCATACGCACAATTAGTCCCGACATAGGCACGAATGCTGGATTAATTTAAAGGGCGTGATCAGACATGAACATCTGGGAAGTGTCCCACAGCTGTCAGCAACCCGTGTTGCTCCGCCACAGAAGCGGAGTAAACAGGCACTATACTATTACATCATTACCAGAACTAAGATAATACTTCTAGGGCTGCGATCATATGCACAATTAGCCCCGACACAGGCGCGAATGCCAGGCAGATTTAAAGGGTGCGATCAGACATGAACATCTGGGAAGCGTCCCACAGCCGTCAGCAACCCATGTTGCTCCACTGCAGAAGTGGAGTAAACAGGCACAGGGGAAAGACCGGTAGCAAACAGGTTGCTACAGGCCACGGACAGACTTTCCCCTGTCTGATCACTGCAGCACTCTCTCATGGTGCCAGGATGGTCTGATCAGGGTTAGGGTTAACCCGACTCTGTGCCGTTTCCCCCCCCTTCTCAGTATGCGCATCATCACACCCTCCATAGAGAGCCCTCAATGCAAAGGTGCGATCCATCAATTCTTGTTTAAGCACATCAGAAACAAATGGCAAAAAAACCCAACCTAACACCCACGGTTGTGTCCGATCACTCAGTGGCGGGCTGTGCCCGCAGCTCCAAAGGACTGTGTGATAGCGCAACTGCAGGTAAAATTCCTCCAGAGGGAATAGCCTCACTCCCCTCCAACCACTCCTAATAGCCAGTAGTTTCCAGTGCTGCAAATTACTTAGCAGTCTATCTTTCCATTCCCATAGCAGAAAGAAACCCTGGTGTCCTGACACTGTTAGAATATTTCCACCAAATCACATTAGCATGCATCCACACTACTGGTATCTATTTACATTAAAGGTTTAGTCAAATCTCTACCATCATATTCTTCTAGTAATTAGGTTTCCAGGACAGTCACGATCAATCATGCTTTAAATTGATGTAAATCTCCATATATTACAGCAATAGAATGGCAGCATATGCACAGCGAATATTTCTTAAGTGGTCAGTCATCAGAGTCCTAAGCAACTTAGTGGCTGGCTACAGGTTTCAACAAAAAAAATGTATATCAAAACGTTCTATCTGATAAAATTTAGTATTTCATTCTGATTCAACACAAGGAAGTAAAATTCTAAATGTTGATTCAGTCACTAACAAATCACTCCATGCAGGGAGGCCTAAGCAAATCTGGGGATGCAGATGCACAGAGGATGTGACATCTGACCTGATGCACCTGCAGATTTCCATTTTGCTTGAGCAGGGGAAGACACATTTATCATCTGCATACTCATGGGAATACAGCCAAGGTGGATGCTGAATCCGAATGCTGTGAATGCAGCTAGTCAGGCATGCCTTTCTCTGTGGTTCCTGAACCTGCTGGGGATCCTTGCACATGGAACCATTTAGCAACTTCTGAACCAACCCTAAATAGTTCCGAAGGACAGATATTTGATGCTTCAACCATCTCTAACTGTATCAGCAGAGGTGAACCAAAATAGAGCAAACTGACATAGTAGTTATAGCCCCATTTCTAGACAATCATTTAAAACATACATCAGCTGACTCTGCTGGAAAAGTTAACACTCACTATGGTCTCACCCTGTAGATATTCTATTCTTTCCTGCCTCCTATCTCTCACAGCACTTTTCTCCTGCAGTGTGTGAAGCCAATACAGATATGGTGCTTCTTAACCTCCTGCAGGAACTACACATACACAGTACCTCCTTCTGTGATTAAAAAAATGGGCCTATTCTATAAATGTATGCCTGATAGATGTTTTCTAAAATAGCTTACAAAGTTCCCTAGAGAGCTTTGCCCAAAGGTAAATAATAAACCAATCCATCAACATGTCAAAAGTGAAAGCAATAAAATGTTTAACATTTATTATCATGAAAGAAGAACATAAGACTAAAATAAAGGAGTCAGGAAAGGGGAAGCAAAGGGGTTTTTCTTTAAGTGGAGGTTGGAGTAACAGTCCTATCTTGACCTTTAAGGTAGAGGGCTATATTTAATTTCTGTCATTAAGGCAGATTAATGAGCAGGCCAGCCTTCCAGTGTGGTAGCCAACGGTATGGATCTAGTGCAAAATTTCTGTTTGTGCTAGATGTCTGGGAGAAGTAGAGATGCAAGGAAAAGACCACAATAACCGCTTGTGGTAAATCAAGCTTATTGTATCCCCACTTGCTGTTCTGCTTGCCAAAGAACCTGAGCAACCAATTTCTGGGCACTATAATATTTAGAGAGGAAAGTGCTCAGTGTTGCACAAGAACGTATGCAAATGGAGCTGCGCTAAGTCCATTACTGTTTCCACTTACACATAACTGGATCCAAACCACTGTCTGGTCCAGTGTTCCCTCTAAGCTGAGTTAGTGTGAGCTAGCTCACAGTTTTTTAGCCTCCAGCTCACACACTTTTGTCTTCGCTCAGGAAGGATGGCTCCAGAGCAAACTAATTTATGCAGTAGCCAAATGGCTCGCTCACAACTTTAATGCCAGTGGCTCACAAAGTAGAATTTTTGCTCACAAGACTCCACAGCTTAGAGGGAGTATTGATCTGGTGGGTCCTATACTGCTCTGCTACAATGTGTAGCAAACTACCTTTGTAAGAGGGCACAGTGATTATTCACAGTGATGTGGATACGTTCCACCAGCACCAGGGGCAATACCAGAATAAACCTTAAGATATGCATTTCAGCTTTTCATTGACTGTTTACTTATACAAATATAGGCTGTAAACATCAAGTTTCCTGGTACACTATGGACAGTAAGAACTGCCCCCGGGCTACCAGTCTGGTTTGTTT
>NW_015174870.1:14300-32752 GCF_001447785.1 Gekko japonicus | reverse complement strand
ACATGTTAATCATTGGCACATCAGTGTATCCGTTATTTCAAATGTATCCATACTGTCCCTCAGTAAAAAGCTTCTGGAATGACTCCTAAATAAAATCCATGCAGGAACACTGAGTAAACATAAGTATTAAAGCACTATAAAGCAACACATGCATGCATTTAACAGCCGCAAATAACCAAAAGCCTGGACGAACAGTTCTTGATTTGGTGTCCAAAACTAGAAAGAACAAGTGCCAGGTAAACATCTGTGGAAAGGCTGTTCATATGTGGGAAAAAAGCCTATCTGATAGTAGGGACACCAAGAACCTCCATAGACTATTTTAGTTTGGGGGAAGGTGGGCATGGAGGGAAGCAGTCCTCTAAGTACTCTGGGACCAAGCTATTTAGAGCTTTAAAAGTCACTTTGAATCATATTTGGAGAAGATGGGTAACCAGTGATTATTATTTTTTTGTACTGGAACACCATGATAGCAGTCACTATAGCCATGTTGCTATATTTTGTACCTACTGAAACTTCCAAACCGTGGGTCCTATACTGCTCTGCTACAATGTGTAGCAAACTACCTTTGTAAGAGGGCACAGTGATTATTCACAGTGATGTGGATACGTTCCACCAGCACCAGGGGCAATACCAGAATAAACCTTAAGATATGCATTTCAGCTTTTCATTGACTGTTTACTTATACAAATATAGGCTGTAAACATCAAGTTTCCTGGTACACTATGGACAGTAAGAACTGCCCCCGGGCTACCAGTCTGGTTTGTTTGTTTTTCTCCCCATTTTCTGGCCTATCTGTAATGACTAATACAAGTGTGTCTGGATAGGCAGACTGATGGAAACTATCATTTGGCATGGCAATAGTTGTGAATATTTACAACGTATAAATGCATAATTAGAATTGCAACTTTACAATCTTCCACAGAAAAATCCTATGTGTATCAAAGAAGATCCCATATAGAATTAAGGGCTTTTTAGCAGACATGTTAATCATTGGCACATCAGTGTATCCGTTATTTCAAATGTATCCATACTGTCCCTCAGTAAAAAGCTTCTGGAATGACTCCTAAATAAAATCCATGCAGGAACACTGAGTAAACATAAGTATTAAAGCACTATAAAGCAACACATGCATGCATTTAACAGCCGCAAATAACCAAAAGCCTGGACGAACAGTTCTTGATTTGGTGTCCAAAACTAGAAAGAACAAGTGCCAGGTAAACATCTGTGGAAAGGCTGTTCATATGTGGGAAAAAAGCCTATCTGATAGTAGGGACACCAAGAACCTCCATAGACTATTTTAGTTTGGGGGAAGGTGGGCATGGAGGGAAGCAGTTCTCTAAGTACTCTGGGACCAAGTTATTTAGAGCTTTAAAAATCATTTTGAATCATTTTTGGAGAAGATGGGTAACCAGTGGGTTGTGTTTGTTTTTTTTAAGTACTGGAACAACATGATAGCAGTTACTATAGCCATGTTGCTGTATTTTGTACCTACTGAAACTTCCAAACCATTTTCCAAAGCAGTTCCAAATCAAGTACCTTGAAGTAATCAAATCTGCATGCAATGAGAGCATGTGGCCAGAACTTGCTTCCCCAAGAAGGGGCATGACTAGCAAAAAAAAGCTTGGGTAAAAGAGCAACAAGCTACATTGGAGACCTGGACCACCATCTGCAGCCACACATATAACAGGTCTCCAAGCCAAGAACTTTGTATTTTTAAGGGGAGTGCAATGCCATCTAGCTCAGGCTAACAATCCCAAGTTAACAATACTGCTGACTAAAAACACCAGAATCTTTTATGGGCTGAGCTGCAGTTTATTGGCTATCATCCGGTCCATCACCATTTCCAGACTTTGTTTCAATAAATTAACTATCACACCTGGATGTCATCAATATATTAATAACACCTCATTCTAGATGATCTCTCCCAGCAGTTTCATGTAGGACCCCACAGCAAAAAGTGGTGCCATGTTCTGATACTTCTCAGTCACATTGGACTGGGAGCACAGTGCCCCTGATCTCCAGTTCAGCCAACTTGATCAGAAGTATTCCATTGCTGATGGTACTTAATTCTGCTGAGTGGTCCAGGAGCATTACTCTGCAACCATATCCCCTTTTTCTCATGGGAGGGATAAGCCCCGTAGCCAGGATTTTGTGGTTTGTGGGGCAAATTTTTTTCTGGTGGGGCTGCCATTATTTTCCATAATGATACACCCCTCTCCCTCCCCTCCTGCAAGATTTAAAGGCAGCCCTATAGCCAGGATTTTGTGGCTTGTGGAGCAATAAAATTTCTGATGGGGTTGGTGGGGCTGCCATTATTTCCCATAATTCTATGCCCCTCTCCATCCCCTCCTGCAAGATTTAAAGGGCTCTTCAGCTGATTGCAGGGAACACTTGGCCCACCAATCAGCTGGAGGGCTCTTTAAATCTTGCAGGAGGGAGGAAGAGGGGCGCACACCAACCCCTGCTTCTTCTCCAAAGCATTTAAAGGATCCTTCCTTTAAGGAAGGGGGCAGAGCCTCCAATAGCCCCACCGTAGCTACGGGCTATGGAGGGATGGTCTTAGAACTGTAACATAAACATTCTACTTTTAAACCCCAGGCTGAGATACAATACACTGTTGCTAATCCAGACAGGAAATTAATATCTGAATGCTCACGGAAACAGACATGTGAACACACATGTTCACTGTGCTTCTCTGCAACTGCTATCTATAAGGATAAGGATTTACTCATTATCAAATTCAGAACAGGGAGTACCTCCCTTAGTACATTTTTTATGCACAAGGAGCATCCCAAGCCTAAGGAATTCAAATACTGAGGTAACTGCAAAGAATGTGCAAAGGAATAGTAAAAATTAGTATGAATTTGTCAAAAGGCTTTGTACACAAAACATATTTTGAAGGTAAAAGGAAAAGCAGAATGTCTCTGTTCTGTTCAAGAAACAAAATTCCCAGTTCAGTTCCTTTTATCCTTGTTCCAAGGTACACAGGGCCATAGCTAGGCAGGGGTGGTGCCCCCTCCTGAATCTGCAATGCCCCACTCACGCACCTACCTGATGCCGCTGCTGCCATGCCTCGTCTGCTCAGGGGTCCCTGGCCATCTCCCTCTGGGGAGCCACAGAGCAGTGCCAGCTGCCCCCTGCACCCTTCCTCCCTCTCTGCCAGCAAAGGAGTTACACCTTCCACAGTGTGCTCGCCCAGAGTGTGGTTTTGTCTGGCTGATGGACTTGAGGCCACAGTGAGGGGCATCCAATGTGGGAGCCACTGGCAGGGGATGTGATGGCTGAGTAGTGCAGAGGGAGGCTGCCTATCCTCCCCACCCAATCCTTCCCTCTGTCCCTCCCTCTGGTGAGGAAGACAAGGCTGTGTTGCACACGCTGAGGCACAGCCAAAGCTGGGCTCTCCGGCGGCCAGGGAAGTGGGCAGCGTGGCATGCCCAGGCGAGTGAAGGCGAGGGCTGCCATTACTTCCCCTGCAGCTGCAAAGCCCCCCCACCAAAAATCATCTACCTATGGGGCTGAGGGTACATCTTACGTTACAGTAAAGCTTTGTTTTTAATTTTCAGTATGTGAAGCAGCTCAAGCATCAGCTTATTATGAAGAGGCTTCCTATATATTGCTACCAAGAGACATGCAGATTGGTCTGTCATTTCTTCAACATCTGATTGCCCCCAAATCCAATATAAAGGGGTGAAGTGATAATAACATAAGCCCAAGAAGCTTCTGTAGACAAGAAGGAAATAAGAGTCAACCTCTGTGTGCCAGTCTAGCACAGCCATAACCCTGAAGAATGAAAAGGATGTAAAAAAAAAATCAGGTGTTCTGCTCTAGCATGAGAAAAGAATGGAAATAACACCAGTCATTGGTCATAATCAGCAGCAGATGCCACAAGCTTTTGTTCATTCTGGTTAGCATGAACTGAGACTGCAAAAACAGACAGATCATTTCCACAAGGCAGATTATTCAAGTATGTCTAAGAGTGTTAAACAAACTCAAAGCCAGCAACAGAACTGGAAAAAGTAAGAAACCGGGACCTGAAAAACACAAACTATCAGGAATTAGTCATTGTCCCGTCCCCCCCCCCCCCATTACAGGATTTTTAAAATGGTAAAAAGTATTCTCATGTAATAAAATACATGAAAGCCACATGCAGACTGTCTTGATTGTAGATATGCTTTTAATTGCATTTGCTCAAAAGTCTATATATATGTGCCAATCAATGCTCCCTTTAAGTTGTGGAGTCTTGTGAGCAAAAATTCTACTTTGTGAGCTACTGGCATTAAAGTTGTGAGTGAGAGATTTGATTGCTGCATAAATAGTTTGCTCTGAAGCCATCCTTCCTGAGCTAAGACAAAATGTGTGAGCCACAGGCTAAAAACCTGTGAGCTAGTTTACACTAACTCAGCTTAGAGGGAATATGTATGCCTGCTAGTGCATAACCCCTGATTTGTCATGGTCCCTTTAAATTTCACTGCATAAAGCAGACACTTTAAGAAAATCCCTGGCATGTAAAAACATGGCAACAACTCTGTGCTGCAATTCTGAACATGTTTTATCTTAGCAGTAAACTAAATGTAGTAAACCAACAAAAAATAAGCAAAAGAGGTGATGCTGTATAAACATCTCCAAAGAAGATGAAGAACTTGAACAATGTTCAGCAGTCTAGATAGTAGGAAATGAAAGTGCAATAAAATTGCTCTTCCCCTTCCCACACTTCTGGTGTAATGAGATAACAAACAAAAAAAAAAACGCTGTAGGGTTCAATGTGCAAGAAACTTCCATAATCAAAACTTGTGCTTTTAAGGTCCAGACAAAGTTTCAGTGGCTGCACTAAAAGCATGAAAAGATCACAACTAGCTTGTGTCTTTCCCACCCTGTGTCAACCATATGCAAAGCCATTGCTGTTTGTCTTCTTTGCTACCTAGGTTAGCCTATGAAGTTATCTGATAGAAGTGGTACAAAGAATCCTGCTTCAGGTCAATGAAGTCGTACAGTGCCTTTCACAGACTGGCCACAATCCACAAATACAGCTTTGGATGTTGCAGCTCAAAAATTAAATATTCTCCCTGCATTTCCACAAGTCTTTGGCTGCAAAAAAGCCCTCTGGACTGGTCTATAATTGTATATTTTGCCAACACTCCATGTGAGAGTAGCTGGTTGGTCTGATTGCTTTGTTTAGCCCCAATTGTTTGGAAAATATGAAAGCAACAAGCAAAGTTTCCTTTTTTTTAAAAAAAGTGTTTTTCATTTCAAAACCAAGTATAATTATGGAACCTCATCTAGGAAACAAGTACATAGTAACAGGCAACCTATGAACCTTTTGATCATTCACAAAGACCAACAATTCACAGTAGAAGGCAAACAGTAATCCATGATATCTGGCAAATTACAGTTTTTCAAATTTATATCCTCCTTCCCAATAAACAAATGGCTTCATCCACTTTAAGACTCTTGTGGTTTAAATCTTCTATTTTGAGAATTCTCAACCTTCCCTTATTAAGCCCACTAATTAGTATTTCAACAATCAAGACATTCATGACAGAATAAGAATTGGTGGTATCATTCAGTTCCCAAAAGTAAATATTGAACGTTATTAACCTCTTTCATCTTGTCAAGTTCATTCTGTAGAGCCTGCTTAGCAATCTCCACTTCTATCAGCTGCTGTCTTAACTTATCATTTTCATCTTCTGTAGTGGTACGTTTTTCTTCCACATTTTCCAACTCATGATGAAGTCTTACTGAAACATCCTTTGCAACCTAAATGAGACAGTTTAGAACCATTAAAATGTTGGGGAGCATCGTTATTATGGCAGTACTGTGTAATTTTAGAAAACTCTTTTCTGCCACAAATACTGAGTTGGTATATATGTCATAAAATAGAACACCTGGAGATCTCCCACTAGTACAATTGATTAAGATTGGTTCACCTGGAGAACACAGCTGCTTTGAAAGGTGGACTCTATGGCATTGTACCCTGCTGAGGTACCTCCTCTTTCCAAACCCCGCCCTCCCCAGGCTCCACCCCCCCAAATCTCCAGGTATTCCCCACTCCAGAGCTGACAACCCTATTCTAAAACTAGTCTCATTCTGACTATACATTCAGTAATTTAGAAAACTGATTATTCTACTGAACTTAAAAGTGGAAACATCATTAGGACCTAAGGGATGGATCCAACCAGGTTTTCTGTTGGTGAGAAAAGAAGAAGGGGGCTACCTCTGACCACCCAAAAAAGACTATGCTGGGGGAATCATGGGACCTGTATGTATAAAAGTCATGCAGGTTAGGGCCTGTGGTAAGGAACAGAAATGAGTAAGAATCGCTGAAAAAGATGTCTGGATCCAAGCCTAAATATGAAGCTCAGTTCATGTGCTTCACCAATGGAGTATTGTGTAGTCAGTGATCACACTACTGAGTTGGCATTTAACCACAGGACTCCCCAATCTTAGACCAAGTGTCCCCTTTTAAAATAATGGACATAATCCAACAGAAAGTTGGAGAAATGTAGGCGTATTACATACTTTTCAATGGGAAAAGGTTTGGTTTGCCATTAACAATACAAATGTATCTCAAATGCGGATCTGGTAACATCCAGATTGATTTAAATTTGATCTACTAAACTATGGCAGAATCAGTCAAGGGCAGATGGTTAATCAGCTAAAAATCTTTTATTAAAAGCAAGCCTTAACATTTATCATGTTCTTTCATCAACAGTGCAGTGCTAAACAGAGCTATACCCTTATAAGCCCATTAACTCCAATAGACCTAGAAGGCTGTAACTGTTTAGGACTGCACTGTATATTTCTCTTAAATATGCTGTAGCCCATCCTAATATTTTAACAACAAAGATATGCCATTGCAAATTGATAAAAGCACATCTCAGATGAACATGGGCTTGGCTTATCTCTTTGTTAAAGGGAAAAATGCTTTTTTGTAAAAGATTTCAATCCTTCTTTTGTACATGTTTTACTGTATCTAGACAGAGGCAGTTACATATTAATGTTGAGCTGGCAATTCTAATACTTAACAAACTGTGTGCAATATTCATCATTGATAACATGCATGGCTACTTAAAATCTAAGCCTCACTGAACTTAACAGAGTTTAAGCCTGTGTGCACAGAACTGCAGTCAAAACGTAGTTCTCCCTAGTTACAGCTCAAAGGAAAAACAGTTGGCTGGAAACAACCAAGAAACCCATTATTTACCAGAAAGCAGCAATAGTGTATGAGTCACTCACTCCTTATTGGAAATTCAGTGTTCTCTGAAGTACTGATACGATAGAATGGATATTGGGTGGGAAATGTCAGCATCACTACAGTCTGTCTCACATAGTCATATATGATAGACACAAAGTATGTTGGATATCTGTTCTAAAGAAATTGAAACAAACGAGTGGGAAGGAATATCACACATCATGTTGGAGGCCTACATATTCCTGCATGGTGATTAGTCTGTCATATTGGCATTCTCCTTGCATACTGGAGCATGCAGAGGAATGTGAGCAGTTCAGCAAAATCAATAAAAGAATGAGCTGCTATCTGGAAGGTCTCCAGACAGTTCAAAATTTACTTCTGCCACAACTTTAGAAGGAGACCTGAGGCAAGCCCCTCACCATATCTGCAATATGAGGATAATAACAACAATAACAATAATAGCAATAATAGCAATAATAGCAATAATAGCAATAATAACAATAACTTGCCTTACAGGGCTGTTGTAAGAATCACAAGAGAACATATGTGATGCACTTCAACTACTGAAAGTACTGTGTAACGACAAAGAAGCATTCAATGCTAAGTGTGTCTCTATATTCCTTTGTTCATACATGAAAAGATTAGTTCAATGGCAAAGCAGGAGAATTTGAAGAAATTGAAGATCCTTATTATCAAATTCCTGCTTACAAATGCACAGGAGAAACTAGGCCTCAAGCAACCTTGGCTTTCCATGAAACGGTTCACACTTTAGCTGATGCCCAAAAGGCTACAGTTCTTTTGTAGACCCCCCCTCCCTCTACCTTCTCAACAATTGGCCAACTTCTAGACCTGCTGTACCTTCAAGTCCTGTTCCAAGCTACGCAGAAGTTCTCCATCAATCTCCCCAGTTTGTGCATAGCGGAGCCTCTTTCGCTCTGCTTTACGAAGACGATATTGAAGGATCCTGCAATTTTTGTTAGCCCTCTCCAACTCATGGCGCATTTCCTGAAGCTGGCAGGCATCCTCTTCAAAGAAGCTGTCCCTCATCTCATCCATCTCAGTCCTCATTTCATCTATTTCATTCTGGCATTCATTCAAAAAGAACAGACAAATGCACCATATTACATAAATTCACTTCAACTCCATTGGACAAAGAGCAACCTATACATAATTTTTAGGTAGCTATCCATGTATGTCTTCATGTCCACTGAAAATCTCTAATATGGCCACATGGATACCAGGAGTCAATCAATGAAAAAATCATAGGAAAGGGATAAAGGCGCAGTGTGATGTGGTGGTCAGTTTGTCAATCTGGGAAACCTAGGATCAAATCTTCTCTCTGCCAAGGAGGTTTGCTGGGTGACCTTGGGCCAAACGCACACACACACTCAGCCTAAACGACCTCAAATTGTTGTTATGAAGATAAAATGGAGGAGAGGAGAATCCTGTGAGCCACTCTGTATACCCACTGGGGACAAAGGTGGGGCATAAATGAAATAGCTTAATAAATACTCCACTGTAATTAGAAAAGGGAAGTGCATAGTGTCTCCACCATTTTCAGTTTACATTGTTAGTTCTACATGGGGACATAATGTGTGTTGAATCTTCCCATTCAACATCACTAAATAGTTAACTGAATGATGATACAAAAGTCTTGACTCTTTCACTGTTAATGTTCATGTAAGTATAGATGTACAGATCTAGATCACAACCCCTTTCCTCACAGGCAAAACAAGCTGGAGGAAGAAAACACTATGATGTGACTATAATTTTGTATTCATTATATTTTAATTACTTTTAACAGATTAGAACAATGAATGAAAAAATGCACAAATCCATCTAGAAGGGTGCTGTCTAGTGCTGTCATCTGATTAAAATCATAGAATTTTAACTGACTGAAATCATGAATTTTAAATGAATTAAGTCTGCATAAATTTACATATGAAAAATCCATTATTTTGAAGAAAAATGCAAACCTTTGTTGATTTAGGGGAAGCAGGGATATGCTTCAGAAAGTGCCACAGAGAAGATGCATTCCCTCCCATGTGAGAGTGAAAGAAGAATGCATCTTCTGAGATGGCACCTGTCATGAAGCTTATTTTAAACAAATAACTAACTTTTAAAAATGTTTCCCAATTAATGAGGGATGGTTTTTTTAAGACTATCAAAAGGTTTTTAATGTTTAAAAGTTGAAGCCCTAGCTGCTTGGTATATTAGTGGAGGGACTCTCTCCCCTCCCCCCATCATGGAACTGGTAACCATTATTTTCCATATAATATCTAGAAGGCACGACTATTCTAGCAACATTTCCTAGTAGTCCAAATAATTCAAGGAATGGGGTCTCACTTTCAGAGGAATAATGGCCTCCCTCCCACCCCTGCATCTTTTCATAATGGTGACAAGCGAATAGGATGCTTGAACGAGGATGGTGAGGAAGAATAATCATCTTTTGTTTCGCTTAGGTCCTCTTCTAGGGAGACGTTTCCTTAACAGAATAGCCTTCCCCTCTCCCCTCCTCTTCCTCCGGGAGAGCATAAAGGACTCGCCAACCCCGCCCCTGGCTGAACCACACCCGCGGCATTCTTCCCACTCCCCTCCTTCTCACCTTAAGGGTCTCGTTCTCCTCCCGCAGCTTCTCCACCTCCTCTTGGAGCTCCTGCTGTTGCCGATGATTCAGGCTCGAGGCGCCTTCCGGAGCTCCGTTGCGGCCATTGCCTTCTTCGGCCCCAACCGGCGCCATTGGAGAAAGGCTCGAGGATGAGGGGGAGGCGCGCTGGGGCTGCTCGGCCGCCGACGGGCCGCCGTTGTTCTGGTTACTGCCTTTGCTTTGCATCTGGGCCGCCGCCAGCCCCTTCCTGAGGTGGAATTGGATGAGCTCACTTTGCAGGCATCCTTCCTTCCAGTAGCCGCCGCCGCCGCCGCCGCCCCCCGCCAGGGCCCGGCCCTTCCCTGCGCCACAAGAAGATGGAGGAGCCGGGGCCGCCTCCCCCCCGCCCTTTTGCAGAGGCCTCCCCGCTTTCCCCCGGCCCCAGCTCTTGGGCGGCGGCGGCTGAGGAGGCGCGCCTTCCCTTTCCCCCTCGCCTCCAGTCGGAGGCTGCTGCGAGTCGCCGGCTCCGGACGCCGAGTCTTTCGCCGGCGCCTCCCGCTTGTCCGCGGAGGGCCCTGCGTTTCTTCTCGGGAGCCCTCCCGCCAACGCCAAGGGCGAGGCGACTTGCGCTTCAGCACCACCCCCGGCCTGGACAGCTCCCAGCGGCACGGCGCTCCTTAGCGGCGGCGGCGGCGCCTGCGGGGGCGGCTTGTCCCCTCCCACTCCTCCTCCGCCCCCTTTAGCCCGGCTGGGTTTCTGCCCCGGCGGCGGCGGCGGCTGGCGGGCGGAGGTTGCTTTGGAGGCAGCAACTGCAGCCGCCGCTGTGGAGCGGGCAGAGTTGGCAGCTGGGGAGGGCTGGCGGACGGGAGAATCCCTGGGTCTGCCCGGAGAGGATGCTCGCTGCTGTTGCTTGCTTCGGCTGCTTCCCTCTGGATGCAAGCGAGGCGAGGCTGTAGCAGCAGCGCCCCCGATAGGTGGCTGACTCATGGTGGCTGCTATCTCCGGGGAGTCGCAGAAAGGTCCAGTCCTCCCAGGATCATCTTCGGCTTACTCGTGATTTTCTCCTTGAGCTGGCTAGAGAGGCACACAGAACGCTTGTGAGGGACCAGCAGCACAAAGCAAGCCTGTTTCTTTCACAATGGGAACAATAAGCCTACAAGAGAGAGGGCGGAGTTCGAAACTGTTCTGGGAGGCTTGTCTGTATGCCACCGCACTGTGCTCTTCCAATACACAGACGTTACCTGGAGACTTGGCCTAAAAGCACTGTGGCACAAGCAGAGCTTTGCAGAAGCAGTTTTTCTAGCTGAAGCCAAAACCTGATCTCATCCTCTGCCACCACTAAAGAAATCTGGCCAGCAGCCAACTTAATTTTTGTTTCCCTGCATGTTTGCCAGAAGCAGCAAAATACTGGCAGTCTGGGTCTTTCTCACAGGGTAGTTTTTCTAATGTGAACGTTCTAATTCCAAACGCTGAGGCTATTTGCCCTAAGCAGTTCCTCTTGCCATCTCACTGGTTCTGTAGGTCAGTGCTGGTGAATCCACACAGCAGTTTTAGCTGAGGAAATCCAAGGTCCATCCATGATGTCTTCTCCTACATAGTCCCCTACCAGTCTGCCCCCCCATCCAGTGGCATATATAGGATCTACCCAGTAATTCCACCAATTCTCATCTAGTACCAAATGAGAGAGTGTGGGAAGCTGCCCTATAAATGTGTATTGGACCATTTCGGTATATCTTTTAATGTCCGCTCAGTCATAAGCAGTTGATCTTGGGAATCTCACACTTTCATTGTACAGTCATGAGAGCTAATTAGAGATGAACCATTGAAACAGCAGGTGACACTTTGGACTTAAGCCCTTAGCCCTCATCCTCATCTATAAGGGTGCTGTTTTTGTTCACTTAAAGAAGAGGCCTGTAGGTGTTGCTTAAGATATTCTGTACAGTGCAACTGGACAACAATAATTTTGAAAATGATCTGTGTACAGGATGCAATTTTACTACTGAAGAGTACAATAATTTTGAAAATGATCTGAGTGTACAGGATGCAATTTTACTACTGAAGCCAAGCAAGTCTGGTCCTGTAATGTGAGACTGCATATGAAACCATATCAAAGATGCTCCTCAAAGAAAGAGTCACATAAGTGGAATAAATAAACAATATAGTGCTAGAATTCAAAAGAAGCTCTCACAATGTAAGAAGAAAAACAAGTTCTGAATCAGAACTTGGGGGGTCATATAAACATACAAATAAGTTGCCTGTCTTGAATGGAAGCCTGTGCATCCCCTTCCCCCACCTAATCCCAATGGTTAAAGAGTAGAACAAGGACGGATTTCCAATCTCCCCCTTCTGCACTCAGTGCAGGCTTGTTAATTAAGTGTGATTCTCAATATTTTAGGGGGGACAAAGGGATGATAGATATTCAGGACTTGATTAAATAATCCTATGAAAATGGCTTAAGAACATAACAAGAGTCCTTCTGGATCAGACCAATAGTCCATCTAGTCCACCATCCTGTCTCACACAGTGGCCAGCCAGTTCCTCTGGACAGCCAATAAGAGGGCATAGAGTCTGAGGCCTTCCCATGATGTTGCCTCCTGGCTCCAAGATTCAAAGGATTAGTGCCTCTGAATATGGAGGTTCCCCTCAATCACCATGGCTAGTAGTTGTTGATAGTCTTATCCTCCATGAATCCATCTAATCCCCCTCATCACTACATCCTCTGGCAGCAAATTCCACATTTTAATCACTCTCTGTGTAACATAATATTTCCTTTTTTCCATCATGAACCTACTACCCATCAGCTTCATTGGATGCTCTCAAGTTCTAGTATTTTGGGAGAGGGAGAAAATTTCTTTTTGTCAACTCTCTCCCTCCCATGCATAGTTTTATAAACCTCTATCAAATTCCCCCTCCTTAGTCGACTCTTTTCTAAACTGTAAAGTCCCTTTCCTCAGGGAAGATGCTCCAACTCCCTAATCATCTTGGTTGCCCTCCTCTGTAGTTTTCCCAGCTCTGCAATGTCCTTTTTGAGATAAAGTGACCAGAACTGTACACAGTATTCAAAATGTTGCCACACCACAGATCTATACAGGGGCATTACAATATTGGCTGTTTTATTCTCAATCTCTTTCTAATTAATCCTTAATACAGAGTTTTCTTTTCTTTTTACCCCTGCAGCACTGGGTTGACACTTTCATTGAGCTATCCACTATGACTCCAAAATCTTTTCCCCTCTCAGTCTCAGCAAGTTGAGACCCCATTAGTCTATACTTGAGCAAGTTGAGACCCCATTAGCCTATACTTGAAGTTGGGATTTTTTGTCCCAGTGTGCATCACTTTACACTTACCGACACTGAACTTCATTTCCCACACTGTTGCCCACTCACCCAGTTTGTGGAGGTCCTCTTGGAGCTCTTCATAATCAGCCTTGTTTTTCACCACCCTGGATAATTTTGTGTCATCTGCAAACTTGGCCACTACATTACACACCCCTAGTCCTAGATAATTTATGAATAAATTAAATAGTACTGGCCTCATTACTAATCCTTGTGGGACCCCACCACTTACTAATCCTTGTGGGACCCTACCACTACTAAGAACTGTCTGTTGATTCCTACTCTTTACTTCTTGCCATTTAACCAGTTTTAATCCATAAGAGAACCCATCCTCTTATCCCATGACTGCTAAGTTTACTCATGAGCCTTTGGTGAGGTACCTTGTCAAAAGCCTTTTGAAAATCCATGTATATAATGTCTACTGGGTCACCATTGTCTACATGCTTATTCACTTTCTCAAAGAATTCCAAAAGGTTGGTGAGGCAGGACTTCTCTTTGCAGAAGCCATGCTGATTTTCCCTCAACAGGCTTTGTCCCTCTATATGCCTAAAAATTCTATCTTTGATTACAGTTTCTGCTAATTTGCCTGGAACAGACGTTAGACTGACTGGACTGTCATTTCCTGGTTCCCCTCTGGATCCCTTTTAAAAAATTGGTACAGTGACTGAATTTAGTGGTAGGTTACAGATCAATTATCTCATATCTGAGTTCCTTAAGAACTCTTGGGTGTATGCCATCAGGACCTGGAGATTTATCTGTTTTTAATTTCCCCAGTAAATCTAGAGTTTCATCTCTGGTCACCTCAATTTGTCTCAGTTCTTCAGACTCCCTTCCCAAAAATATGGGCTATGGCATGGGTAGATGCCCCACACTTTCCACAATGAACACAGAAGCAAAAAAATCGTTGAGCTTCTCTGCCATCTCCCTATCTTCCTTTAGCAATCCATTTATTCCCTTATCATCCAAAGGCCCCACTGCTTCTCTGGCTGGTTTCCTGCTACAGATATATTTTTTAAAATGTTTTTTATTTGTCTTGATGCTTTTAGCAACCTGCTCCCCAAAATCTCTTTTTGCATGTGTAATTATTGACTTACATTTTTTTTTTGCCACAGCCTGTGCTCCCTCCTGTTAAATTCATTGGGGCAGACCTCCCACTTTTTAAAAGAACCCTTTTTACTTTTTACAGTTTCCTTGACTTGTATTGTTAACCATGCAGGCCTTCTTTTAGACTTGGCAGTGCCTTTCCTAACCTGTGGAATGCATTCTATTTGGCCTTCAATTAGTGTGGTTTTAAATAGCTTCTAAGAATCCTCTAGGGATTTGACTCTCTTGTGTTTCCCCTTCAGCTTCCTTTTTACTATTCCCCTCATTTTTATACAGTTCCCTCTTTTGAAATCAAATCTTACAGTTTTGGACTTTAGAGGTAACTTTCCATTTATCTGAATGCTGAATTTAATAGCATTGTGGTCACTGTTCCCATTTGGTGCAACAACCTCTTCCTCTCTCACCAGGTCTTGAGACCTGCTCAGAACCAAGTCCAAGATCACTTTCCCTCTGGTTGGCTCTGTAGCCAACTGTTCCACTGAACAGTCATTTATGATGTCTAAGAATCTCATTTCTACAGCATGACTCGAGCACATGTTTACCCAGTCAATGTGAGAAGAGTTGAAGTTTCCCAGTATAATAACATTTATCAGCTTTAGTCACCTCCTTTATTTCCTTCTCCATCTCAATATTAGCCTCAAGGGTTTGATCAGGTGGGTGATAATACACCCCAGTTTTTAAGGCCCAATATTTCCACCCATATCACTTCTGTTGAGGAATTAATTTCCCTGATGTTTTCTAACCTTTTAACTTCTATGCCCTCTTTGATGAACAATGCAACACTACTTCCAACCTGTCCCTCCCTGTCTGACCTATAGAGCTTATACCCAAGAATTACTATATCCCATAGATTTTCCCCATTCCACCATGTTTCTGAGATTGTCATTGAGCACCAAGCACTACAGGTCCACTATCTTGGCTTGTGGACTTCTCACATTGGCATATGTACACCAATAATGTGTTTCCCTCTCCAATAACCCTCATATCCCTCAGTCATCACACATGGCCCTCAGTTGCCATCATGTCCTCACTCCCAACTTCTATTATGTTCCTATCAATATTACCCTGAATGTTTACACAATCATCCCTTTGGATTGACTTGTCCCAAACCTGAGGCTCCCCAGATCCTGTTAGCTTTCCCCCCAGGATTAGCATAATTGCCAGCAGCCTGGTCCCCTTTTGATTCAAATGAAGCCCGTCTCTTTTGTACAGGTTTGGCTTGTCTCAGAAAGTTCTCTGGTGCCTAACAAATCTAAACCCTTCCTCCCGGCACCACTTTCTTATCCACGCATTGAGACCCCTGATCGGTATCTGTCTAGCTGACATAATTCTCTGTATTCCTAACGATTGAATCACACATTATCAGAAGCCCACCTCCCCCCAGCCCCCCATGGGTATCCTTGGTATGAAAGGATATTGGTCTGTCACCCAAGGAAGGGGGTCCTTCTAAGGGTTCACATCTCTCCTCCTCAGACTGATGCCCTCCCACCTTGAGACTCTCATTCTCCGCAACAGCAGAACATCTGTCAGCACATGAGTAGTACTGTTCTGGCAATTCCCTGAGGGTCTCTTCCTCAAACCTCTCTCTCTGCCTCAGCTTCTCCAGGTCAGCAACCATAGCCTCAAGGGAATAAACCTGCTCCCTGATACCATGAGCTCCATGCAACAAGCACACTGATGATTTCCACCCAGTGGGTAGATAATCATACTTGCAGCACTCTCTGCAAAACACTGGATAGCCTCCACTCCCCTGCTGGCTTTCTTCCTTCATAACTGGTTAGTGGCTTAAAGGTATCTAGAGTAATGCAGGGTCCTCAGGCCCTTACAGTTCAGAGGCCCACAGTCCCTGCCTCCCAGAAGCGACAGCAAAGGGTGGGGCTTGCAATCAGCCGCAGGCAAATAGACCTTGCTCAATGAGCAACAGACCAGACAAAAGATCCAAACAGACCCAGACAAAAACACCACTCTCCAGCAGGTTACAAGCACCCACTCACTCTTCTGTCCTGTCACAAAGCAACCTCAGTTAATGCACCCCAGCAGTTTAGCAGTTTAGGAAAGGCAAGAAACCCAAAAACCCTCACCTTCCCAGAAGCTCTCTCCTGGGTTCTTTCTCCTAGCACAGCTGGCTCAGTTCATCTTGAGTGTAACCTAAGCACTGATATGTCTCAGTGAGGGTTATTACTGGTAGGGGGAGGTAGGGATCAATACATTCCTTTCACAACATGCAGCCCACCAAGTTAAAATCTATACCATTTAGTAAAACCATTACCCAGATCACAAAATCACCAACCCAGTCCTGTACATGTTCACCCCAAGGTAAGCCCCACTGAAACTAATGACACTCCCCTAAAACCATGGAAAGGATCACACCTGAAATTAACTTTATATTCCTACTTTGCAATTAGTTTTTCAGATGCTGTGTGTTTTCAGTAAGTGTGCTACATGAATTTGCATTTATATGTGCCATAAACTGTTCACCAGGTCTTTCATCTTCTGTGCAAAAATAGGAAATAAACGCTACTCCAGGGACTCTTCCAAGTCTTGACAAGAACCAAAAGTATTTTCATATTTGAGTCCAAGAGTGGTCTTAATGATTCTGGGCCCTGGGGGAAAAATCCCCACTCCACTGCCATCCCCCCACCAAGGTGAAGCAAGTACTGGCCCTTGTCCTGTGTGAGATGGGTGTGAGCTGCCATTGCCACTAGAAGCCTGCTGCCTAAGCCCCAGATGGAGCTGATCATGTAAATGGTGGTAGGAACTGGGCCTTTCCTTGGGGGGGGAATGGGTAGTCAAGGCCCGGGCAGCTGCTACTGTTGCTCACTGGTTAAGCCTGCCCCTGCAAGAGGCTTAAAATCAGTTTGTGTGTAAATGAGCTTATAATGCAGTCGTTAGAATGCAACTCAGTGTAAGTTCCACACAAATAACATGTACACATGGCACAAATAATGTGAAGAGCTCAAACACTTTGTAAAATAGTATCACAAAAATTCGTGGCCAATCAGCTAGCAGATTTCTTCTTTCATTTGCAGACAGCTAACATCTGTGGTCTATGGCTCAGTAGAATGTCAGAAAGACTCTAGGGGTTGGATCCAGACAAAATTTCCAGTGGCAGAATGGAACTTTCCTGGCTCCCTCCTTCCACTGCAGCCCACTGAGCTCCAAAAAATGCTGCTCCAGGGTAACAGGAGACTTTAGGGATAACATGAGAGGGGGTCTGCAATGGGAAGGGGGATCAGTGTAAATTGCCAACTCAGTCTGGATCCAACCCTATGCTTGACTAAGAGGAGGATTCTGAAGCCAAAAGAAGCTTGACCCTCCATAACAGCCTGTTAAAAGGTAAAGGTTCCCTTGCTCGAAAGCCAGTCGAATCCAACTCTAGGGTTGCTGTGCTCATCTCCATTTCAAAGCCCAAACATGCAATAAAACATGTGGTTAAGTGATCATCTCCATCCATCAAAAGTCTATGCAAAAAGAAAAACTATACACAAGGAAGCTTAACTTTATGAATTCTACCAGTGTTCTTAACAAATTTCATTACTATGTAATATTACCTATAGATAGAGAGAAATTAGGGTTTCTGGGCATGGAAATATAAATGTTTAACAGCCTATAATGACATAGGCTGCACCCCAGAAAATATCAGATTGAGACTTTATTAACTTTTGTGCCAATGCTGCAGTGATTCGGTAATTGCCTTCCAAAACACTGATTTGTAGGTGAAATCGTAAAACTGTAAATGTGCCTGCAATTACATAAGCAAATACAAGGGTCATTCTACACGACTATGGGCTATATCTGCCCAGTTGTGTTAAAAGAGGGAAATAACAACCCCAATCTCCTGCTCGCTTGCTCAGAAGCAAGTCCTTCGGAGTTCAATTATTCCCAAGTAAATGTGTTGGGGAGTGCAGGCTCCATTATTCAAGCCCTTTGCATCCTTTTTACAATCTTGACTCAGAATAAAGGCATTCTGACAGAGATCTATTCTCAATCTGAATTTCAAAACTGCCGCGCTGAACAACAACAAAAAATTCAAGACCCTTAACTGAACAAAGTACCACGATTTATTTATTTGAACTTCTTGCCAAGTCTCATTTATTAGAACTGCTTTTATAGAGCACTAGACCTTCCCGGAATATTACCTGCTTTTATTTAGGCAGTTTCACCGCAGCCTAGTCTATTTCGCAGAAGAACTGCCAAGGACATCGTACGATTCCTACCAGCGTTCATTCCTAATACC
>NW_015174870.1:2730-14176 GCF_001447785.1 Gekko japonicus | reverse complement strand
TCACGTGGCATGGGAAAAGTGGCAGTCTCTTCAGGTTTCCCTGCTAAAGTAGGTGGGGCGGGGGGGGGGAGAGAAACAAAAGAGAACCCCCGTCAGCTAACCCAGGACTAAAAGAGTCTCTGCCTGCTGCAATCCAAAGAAAGAACTGTGTGATTCTCCCCTCCCCCCTAGTTTCTAGCCCAAGATCTCTTTCCGGACGGGACTGCAAGCGGCAAGTGCACTGAGGAGCCTCTTTGGTCTTCCATCCGGAAGGAAAGAACATTTCCACACCGTTAATGGAAAGGCTCAAGGACTTGCCCCGCTTTCATGCGGCTTAAGACCCTTTCCTTTGCAAACAATGGCTCCGGCATCAGAAGGACTTACCCCCCACTTTGTTTCCGCCTAGGCTGCTGGAAGGCACACAGACGGGCGGACGCACGAGGTACCAAGCGGCGCCAGAGCTGGTCGGGGAAATGCAGCAATATTCATGAGCTGACCTCACTGGGCCGAGGAGAGCGGGGGTGGGGAGGACGAGGATGGGAAAGATTCAAAGAGAAGAGCCACGCCCAGGCCGCCGGGCTCCGGAGCCGCTCTCCTTGTGGTCGCCGGGTGGAATTGGATTAGGGAGCCGAGGAGAGAGCAGACGCGGGCCATTTCCCTTCGAAATTCAATCTCGGGGAAACAATCGATTCTGATCAATTATTTATTCTCCTTTGAAGTCAGGGCGAAGTGAGGCGCTTTCTGCGGGGGGGGGGGAGCAGTAGCGAGGGCGCTGTCTCAGCTGGGCACTCCTTTGTTCTGGGACTTTAGTTTGCTCTTTGCCTTGCCTTTTGGTCCCCAAGAGACTGGGGGCAAAGGGAGACAAAAACGAAACAGTCTCTTTTCACAGGCTTAATCTTTACTCACCCTAGTGAATCCTAAAGCTGACCTCTTCGCTGGCAAAGCCCTAATATACTGGCCAAAGGATATTTCTATTTATTTCTGTGGTCCCTTTTTAGAATAACCATGTATGTATTACAATTGGCTGGGACTCCTTTATACTGTGTTTTATTTTATGAAATCACAACTCCATAGAGAGTACAAGATTCTATCCTGCAACCATTAAACAACAGTCTCCTTGTCTTCCCTCCCTTCCACCCTCTGTAGTGTCTACCCCTATTGCTAGGCCAACCATTTGATTCCCATCAGCAAAATAGGCATCTCTTTATATGATATTGTATTCAAGGCACAGATAAGGCACGCAGGTGTGTACCTGCTAACACCTTCTGTTCATCCCCCTGTAAATAGATACCTATATTTCAGGGGGCACGATAAATATGAGTCTGTACATCATTTCCTTATGTGAAATGGACTGTCATTAACAGTGCTATCCCATCAGAGTTTTATCCATCTAAGCCTATTGACTTCAGTGGACTTAAAAGGTGTAACTCTGTTTAGGATTGCACTTTCAGTAGCTTTGGATGTCTTTTGGTTCATGTTTGTAGTAGATGCTTATGTAAAGCTAAATGACAGAGATCATTTTTGTATTTTGTTTTGACCAAAAAAATCTGTCCTTCCCCCATGCACATATACCACCCTTCTATATTAACAGTGAAATTATTCATGTGACAAGGTTGAAATTTTATATTTAGGGGAGTGACCAGTTCATGCTTTTTTAAAAGTAAAAATAAAAGTTCAAAATATGCATGTATTTATATAAAATTGTTGTTCAGTTGCACAGTCGAGTCCGACTCTTCGCGACCCCATGGACCAGATCACGCCAGGCCTTCCTGTCTTCCGCCGTCCTCTGAAGTTTGCTCAATTTCATGTTCGTTATATAAAATACTTGTGATGAATAAAATAAATTGACAAATTATAGATTTTTAAATTAGAGCTATATATTACTATTTGTCTGGAGCAGTAATGCTGTAATCTTTACAACAATGTTGTAAGGTGGGCCAGCACTAATCTCGACAATAGAAACAAAATAAAACAAACTACAAAATGTCCTTAGAAGCATGACATGACTAACAATTGTCTTTGAGGAAATTTTATTCCCCAAAGATGTCAAATATAAGAAACTTTTCTAGAGTGCTGAAAATGAAAGATCACAGCTACCAGGTGGGTGTTCACAGCTAACCTAAAGTTGGAAACCATCAATCATAGCCAGTATATATACAGTGTTTGGTCTGCATAATGCACTCCAAGAGTGAGGTACATAATGTACCTCACTCTTGGAGTGCATTATGCAGACCAAACACCTGAATCCATATGCTGTGTGTGCAAAGTGCTGTCAAGTCACGGCCAAATTATGGAGACCACAGCAAGGGGCTTTCAAGGCAGGTGAGAAGCAGAGGTGGTTTGCCATTGCCTTCCTCTGTAGAGTCTTCCTTGGTGGTTTCTCCTCCAAGTACTGACCCTGCTCAGCTTCTGAGATATGACGAGATCAGGCTATGCCATGCCGCCTTCCCTCCAAACTCATATACTAGCTGTAGTTATAAGAGATAAAATAACACAATACAATGAATACAGAAGAAAGTATGTTAACTAGAAAATACAATACAAAAGAAATACATAAGTAGAATTTAAAAGGAACAATGGCATACAGTGCAATTTTATGCAAAGTTGCTTTAGTCCAAGCCCTTGGAAATCAATGGACATAGGCCTTGTGACACAGTTGATTTCCAGACCAAAGCACAGACGCAGAGCAAAAACTTTTAAAAATGCATATACGGGAAATAAGCTGTTATTCATTACCAAATGGTTTACGGATATTTCCATTACTCACTCCAACTCTTCTTCAGTTTTAGTTTTCCCTTGCTATGAGAGTTAGAAACACACCATCGCACTTACTGGGAGATAAAATTTGATTGTCCTCAGTGCTTCTGCAAGGAAATGAGGCAAAAGTTTTGCTTACGTATGGTAGAATTTTATTATTCTTCCATGTACTCCTGGCAGAATATAAAAATATAGTGAGCAATCAAAATAAAAACCAACAATAACACAAAAAGCAGCAAATAAAAAGTAACAATGTATTAAAACAGAGTGAAGACCCCAAAGCAGAACTAAAATATAATTTAAATCCATTTAAAGGTAGCAAGATTGAATAAAAATAACATTAGAACATAGAAGCATTCCATGGAATACCTCACTGTGTTAAAACATTAGTTGGTTTCCAAAGCATTCCCAAAACTACAGTATTCAAATAGTAATAGAAGGCTAGCCAAGCTGGGAATAACCACGCTTTCTCAATTGACAGTGATGGCTAGAAGAAAGTTGCTTAAATGAACACCTATGCCTTGTTACTGCTAGTGACTACTAGCTGTTAGGCATACTCGCCACCTTGCAGGGGAGTTGGAGAGAATGTTGGGGCAGCAGTTGGAATATAAGGGACAGAAGGGTGTTCCCTAAGTGGCCGGCAAGAAGACCGGGGGGGGGGGATCTCCAAGCATCTTTTTTCATTTTTACTTTTGGAAGAATGGGTGTTGTTTTAAAATTGGTCCTTGCCTGAACATCCCTTCTCCCCTCCATGGTCAGCTTTTATATTAGAAGAAGTCTATTGGTACTCTTGGCTCATAAGTACCTTGTTAAAAGCCATCCTTGAAAATTCTTACTCTTTAAAGGAACAGGAAGCATGACGTGAGAGTGTGGAGTTGGGTGAGGGGATCTTGAATAGGTGAGGGAAGGCTTGCTCAGTTTGACAATCAGAAGAATAGAGCAAGAAGGCCTGCTGCAAGAGGTCAGAAGTGGCACGGCAGTAGCGGCAACCTAGCACAGCATGCAGAAAACAGGTAGGTGACACAAACTGCACAGTGTGCATTATAAGACTGTTCCTGGAATGTTCCACTGCGGACTGCAGATAGAAAGTCAGACAACTTAATGTTCTCCCAAGTTTAAAAAGCTTGTGAACACATAGAAAATGCTAAGAAAGAAGATTGTGGCCGAGCTGAGGCTGCAAGTTCAGTTTCTTTGCACAGAGATTTCTTTCCAGACACACTCTCACTCTCTCACTCTCTCACTCTCTCACACACAGCCCTCTGGAGTGCAATGGTTTAAGACCAATTTTACTATATGACCTGTTTGTGTACAGTGGATATAAGTTTGTCTTGCCAAAAGTCAGTGCAGGATTCAGAAGGCAAATACAAAGAAATGAACAGCTGAGATCAAAGCAATGGAGGCCAAACGTCCTAATCCATTCACCCATTCTGATTAGGCAACGCACTTAAGAACTGACCAGATAGCAGACACAGGGAACTAGAATAATGGAAAACCTATTAATAATTTGTATAAGAGGAGAGGCTGTACTTCCCATAAATTGTGCTTGACCTTGCAGACTCATGGCATGTTTTCTGATGAACTCTTCATAAAGTTTACACAGTCAACATCACAGCTCCTTACAGTTAAAGAAGAATGCAAAAATGATCTCATTTATGAACTGAAGACCAACCCTCAAGCTATAGATTATCCAAGCTACTGATGTTAATAATGGCAGCAACTACTGGAAGTCTCACAGAGGAAAACAATTTGATATGTAGGTCTTAGCAGTGCAGTCTTCAAAAGAATTCCTGAGTCATTTACCCAATAGCAGTGAATAGTGCACCAGAAAGAGAAATCCTAATGTGCCATCTGTATAGAAAAAATGCTTTCTGCTTCTATATCCACATGCCTTCTCCTGTGATGTCTTTTGATACCATGCTGTCTCTGTTTCCTGTTGCAGGCCAAATGGTCCAGGGCAGACCAAATGGCCTGAACTACCTCAATAGCCATGCCATATAACCACACATTCTTTCACACCTCTAAGTGGAAGAGCCAGACCTGATGGCTCCTGGCTCTAGCCCACATGCAACAAGTCACGTAGGCAATGGAGAAGCTGGAGTTTGGGTCATGTGACTGCAGGCGTGGTCTCCAAACTTCTAGCCTATCCCTACATGCAGCTATGATAACCAATAATTGGGCACACCCATGCCCACTCGCAATTGGCTCATGGCCACGGTTAATTGTGACTGGAATTGGAGTATAATTGTTCTGATCCCTATGGGAAGTGAGCTTGCTTAGCTTTCCCTTCTTCCTCTTGCTGCCTGTTTTATTGCACCTGGAAATGCTGCCTCTTGGAAAACAAAGAGTTGCTTTGTGAACTGGAACACATGGGTGTAAGGATGGGATTTCTCCTTAAAATTCCTTGGTACATGGACTATCTTGGACTGAGGAATGTTCCAGACGTGGTAACTATGAATCATTAATGTGTATCATTTGCCCTAGCCTTTGTTATTTTGTAATCTCTGGTAGTCTATGCTAATCTCTGTACTGAATAAAAATTATTCTTATTTCTAATGGTCTCTGATGTTGTAACGTGCATTCCAAGCCTAGATCTTGTAGCCTAATGCTCCCCACACATGCTACCTTGGTAAGAGTGTGCATCTCTATATTGAGTTGCTAATGTGTTTTGTCCCAGATGCCAACTAAGGGTTTGGAGCAGGGACTAGTGAAAAGAGGTTCTGGTGACATATTGTTCTGAAAACCAGAGAGGATATAGACCATCTCGTGATTTGTTGTTTAATGTACTGAAAAGTACAGGATTCCCTCCCATTCCTGGACTGGCTTGGGTGGGCAAAAACCTGTACACCATCAATTTTTAATTTCATAAAATCTAACATTATATAGTGAGCAGGAGATTGTTATAGATAAAAGAGGGCCGAGGAAAGAAATTATGAATAACAATCCATCAGCAGCTAGACCCAATGGATGCCTTTGCTCAAGGTGGATCAATGGATTGTGGGATGACTTGCAAAAGCTCAGAGTAGATGGCAAATGAAAGGAGTAGCAGGACTGTTGTGGGTGTCTGGCCTTAAGGAGAGTCATAGTCCATATGTCCTATGTGCAACATTGCAGACCACTTACTACTCCATGCTGACCCTTTAAGGACTTTGTTTTACTCCATGAATGCAAGAACAATCTGTACATGCACAAGAGGGAAGCAAAACCTTTTTACAAAAAATGCATATGATAAACCAAGTTACCCAATTCCACCAGCAGATGTAGAGTAATAGCACAGTGATCACCATCTTTCTGCTCCCACCCCAGACTGAGACTTGCCAGGGAAGAATGATAATGACCCAAGCTAGTGTCCCTGCTGCAGTTTTTGTCCATTACTGGATTTGGGAAATAATTCTTAATTGTACAAAGTGTGTTGATGCACTGTAGAGCTATATTTTCAATGTCTTCTGAAGGACACAAGTTAGAGGAGGATTCGTTTTTGCCTCCCAAATTTCAAACTGGGAATTATATGGTTAATTTCATTTTTTGAGACAGGTCAAAAGTAAAACATGTACAGTGCTAACCTGAAATTAATTTATTTATAATAACTGCTCAGGATCATAATCATCACTGTTGGATTTCAAAGATTTTAAAAATATGACTATGATTACACAATAATAAGCATCTCCTCATGTGTACATTTGAATACATCCTGCATTTGTGAGAGTTTATGTGAAGTATGAATTTGGGAAGTGGAAGTTTTGTTCATAGAAGGTAGAAACCCGTGCAGATGACTAACAGTGAATCCTTAACAGAATTACACCCTTCTAAATCTGTTCAAGACAATACTGTACTGCCTTAGTTACCTTGGGCATCTGCATCACCCTACATATGTAGGTAACTGTCAAGTCACAACCAATTTATGGCAGCCCCAGCAAGGGACCTTCAAGGCATGTGAGAAGCAGAGGTGGCTGTTCATTTCCTTCCTCCGCAGAGTCTTCCTTGGTGGTCATCCAAAAACAGACCCTGCTTAGCTTCTGCAATCTGACAAAAGGTGGGCTATACCATGCTGCCTTATCTCCCCTTCATCACCCTGCCATGCGGTAAAAACATCAGTACATTCATATGATCATCATAATCATGTGCAAGATATACTGAAAGTGGCAAAACAGTGATTTGCATCCATCTACTGCCTTCAGCTTCACTATGCTTTTTTTTTTTAATGGCACAGCAGAACAAAACTTGGTGCTTGGTGGGGGGGGGGCAACAGTGGGAAGGCTTCTAGTGTCTTGGCCCCACTGCTGGACCTCCTGATGGCACCTCGTCTTTTTGGCCACTGTGTGACAGAGTGTTGGACTGGATGGGCCATTAGCCTGATCCAACATTGGCTTCTCTTATGTTCTTATGTTAAAACCTTGACTTCAGGGGAGAATGTGTAGATTAAATACCAGACTGGGAACCTAACATTCATTTTTGTGTATTCATCAGTAAAGTTAATTTATTTTGTATCTTTTCTGCATTCGTTTGGGAGACTTGTCTGGTGGTGGAAAGTGACATCAAGCTGCAGCTTCCTTGGTGCTCATCCAAAAACAGACCCTGCTTAGCTTCTGCAATCTGACAAAACGTGGGCTATACCATGCTGCCTACCTCTGCATGGCAATCCTGGTATTCCTTGGTGGATTCTCCCATCCAAGTACTAACCAGGGCCAACCCTGCTTAGTCTGTTAAACCCTTATTTAATTATTGAATTGATTATGCCAGCAAGCATGGTGTAATTGTCAGTGCTGGACCAGGGTCAGGGTGACCCAGGTTTGAATTCCCACTCTGCCATGGAAGCTTCCTGGGTGAACTTGGGCCAGTCACAAACTCTCAGCCTAACGTATCTCACAGGATTGTTGTGGAGACAAAATGCAGGAAAGGAGAATGATGTCAGCTGCTTTAGGTCCCCACTGAGGAGAAAGGCAGAGTTTAAATGAAGTAAATAATAATTAAAATTCAGAATACACCATTGATCTGATTATTATGTTTTCTTATAAAGTTGTTCATGTACTATCTGAGAAGAATTTTGAAACTTCTGCCAGGTTTCTTTGTAGATAATATTAATTGTTTTCATTTGTTCATTCTGCTTATTTTCCTAAATATTAGCCTCTTGTTCAGGAGACATCTGTGTGGCTGCTACTGAAACCAGGCTATTGAAATAGGGAACAAAGGATCTTGGTCCTGGAAATCCCTGAGAGATCAGAGCACTTAGTAATCCTACAAACCAGCCATCAACAAGAGCCCTATCTTGGGTCTACACCCCTCTCACTTCTGCTGTTGGTGGCACAAATATCTCAACCGGTGGGCAGCTATATATGGCAGAAGATAGTTCCTTATGTACTCTGACTGAGACTCATTGTATGGATAAGGCCATGTGGGACTTTATGGTTTTAAAATGAGTTTCCCTATACTCTTATATTTCTGCAGCTGGCCTCCATCCAGAAGCCGTCATAAAGAATTGTTGAAAGGAATGTACACAGCTTTCATTGATTTCAGAGTGACTTGTGCAGCAGAACTTCCCAGTAGATTGAATCCCTATTCTAAGAATTATTTCTCAGCATTCAGAGTCTTAAGGGATCAAGCACAGGCATTATTTTCCGGGGGGAACAAATCATACCTTCATATAAACAAGTATATATCACGCAGTCGTAGCTTTTGATGCAGGTGTAGATACCACACTGTCAAAATAAGTGACGTGATATCAGATAAGATTTATGTTCAGATAATTTACGTTTGTGTGAATGTGGATGTGAATGTTCCTTCTCAGAAAGCCAAGAGCATTTTGCACGTAAGGTTTAAATCAGTTTTTGCTTAAATAGAGGTCTGCATTGCAAATGTAAAATGGATTTGGGGAATGTCCCTTTAATTTTAAAAAAATGTTCACAGTTATTCTTGCTTTTACATTTGCACAACACAAACATCATGAGAAATGCTCCATTTGGTTTTTTAATGTCATGTGTAAAAACAGTCTCAATGAAGCTGTTGCTTCTAAATATTTCCCAGATTGTCAGTTTTACAAAATATTTGAAGACATCTGTTTTGTCCCAATTCATTTCTTGAGCCTTTGTTTATACGAGGTCCACTGACTACATCAGAGACTGCAAATTTCTCCTCTTCTTATATACATTTTCACTGGTAGTCCAAAATACTAATAAAATATCAGTACCCTTAGGTCAGAAGTATTAGGTTGGATCATGGCAACAATAAGCACGGTGAGTTCTATGAGGACATCTTAACTGTTTCCCTGTACTGCCTTTTGCAACCCCCTCCCCCAACAAAAAAACCCTGCTCCTGAGGGTTTGGAGACCCCTGATAATGAAGGATATGATTCCGTGGTGCAATGGAGAATCGACAGAAGCTATACCCACATATATGTTCTTGTGTGAGCTCTTGGTCTATTTGCAGAAGAGGGCATGGAAGGGTGGTTTTCTTGCTGCACATCATTCTTGAAGATTCCCCAACATTCAGTGGTGGCTTTTTGGAAGGGTCTCCATTCACGGTTGGTTGGATCCAGTTAATTGATTATAAGGAAAATAATTATTCATTGTTAAAACATTAATTTAGAAGATGTTTTGCAAGAACAGTGTAGCAAAATACTCGCCAGATGTTTAATTCAAGTGATGCCTTTGCCAGAGTGTAATGACTCCTACCACTTTTTTTTTACATTGATACTTCAGGAGACTTGAATTGTACAGAAACTAAATAGGATCTTTACCAGCACACATGCACAATGGCTTCTGTTTGGTCTCAAAACACATACTGCACTGCTTGGGAAGCAGTTTTTATGTGAATGAAGCTGGAGTCCTGGTTTCCATGGATACCTCTGTGGCACGTCAATACATTTACTTGGTCCAGCCTCTGCCCAGCTGGATTTCATTCCCCCCCCCCATTATTACGGAGGAGGCAGAGAAGCAGAGAAAGGCAAAGAGGGTTTTTTCCCGTTTAAGTAGCACGAGGATTAAATGTTAGTATTCTTAAATTGTTTCTTTAATCATATTTAAAGGGGGGGAAACCCGGAAGATTAATTTTTTCCAGACCAGAAAGATGTGTTCCCTTGCCTTTCCAAAACTGTGTATCTAGCTATATTCAATTTCATTGTTGATTATATGTCAGTTTTATGATCTTTTACTGATTTTAATTACAAGTTGCTTCAAATTTGATATGAAAGGGAGGTATGCTTTTTAATTAAGGGAATTCCCTCTGCTGTACAGAATTAGACTGAAAATGAAGGTAATTGGAGCAAGATCTGGAGTAAACCCAAAGTGCTGAAATAAACAAAATGATAAACTAGATATTTGAAAAAACTTGATTATGTGCTTGTTTATTTTCAAGTAAATTCCGCTGAATTTAATGAACTTCTTTTCAGTTAGAGTGGTTCCTCAGTGAAACAGGCTTCCTTGGGAGGTGACGGGCTCTCCTCTGGAGGTTTATAAGCAGAGGCTAGGTGGTCATCTGACAGCAATGCTGATTTTACAGACTTAGGCAGATCATGAAAGGGAGGGTAGGAAGGGATGAGTCAGTGCTCCACCCTCAGGTCCTTTACTTACATGCCCAGGGTAATGCTGATTGCCACTTTGAGGTCAGGAAGGAATTTTCTTCCAGGCCAGATTGGCCAGGGATCCTGGACGTTTTTTGCTTTTCTCTGGGCTTAGAGCAGGGGTCACTGGAAGAGTGGAGGAGAGGTAGCGATGAATTTCCTGCATTGTGCAGGGGATTGGACTAGACGACCCCAGATGTCCCTTCTAGCTCCATATTTCTGTGTTTCTAATGAGGTTTCTCCTAGGTATGTTTTTGTACTGATTAACTAGCCTGAGTTCTGGAGAAATCAAAATGTTGTTCACTCTTTTGTAATATTTTTGTTCATTTCAATACAAGGTTTTACACAACTAGTGCTTTTGGAATATTCTGGGTGCCAGCACGGCTATGTACAATCTTAGCCCGCAGCTGTCATCCGTAATTCCATTTGCATGAATATACATCAGCATGCTGGAAATTATAGGGTGTTTTCATTAATATACGTTTAGGTTTGTACAAAGGGGTTTTTAAAATAAATTTATACCAAAAGCTACAGTGTGGACAGGAATGTTTATTTGGTTCCATGGAAGATAATAAAAAAGAAATGTGACAAAAACAATGAACTGATTAATGTTATTTGTTCCTTCATTACTCTGGAATTTGTCAGTCTGGTTTAGAAAGCCTGAAGACTCCCACTCTCACATCCACCTCTCCTCTTCCCCCTCCCTTTAGTGCCCTGGCTGCTTTGACTGTCTTGCTAGAAGAGATTTTGCAAGTGATAGGCAAGTGGCTAGTCAGAAAGAGAATTCCTCTCATCCCCATCTCCACTGGTGTCCAGTGTGCACTGAGATGCAGCACCTGTGATGCCTCCAAAAGAGCATCCAGCAATCTAAGAAGACCTTGGAGAAGATGGATTCTCTTCCTTCCCACCTACCCTTTGGCTAACCAGCCATTGCTACAGTCAAGCACTGAGGCCATAGCAGAGGGGTTGTTATCATTTACTTTGTGAAATGGTGCTATCTATTTATTCAGGAGTTTCTTGAGCCACAACAGAAGACAACCTGGCTCTAAGAACCCAAACTATAACATCTTACACAACAGTGTATACTAATGTGGTTGCACCATACTGGTGAGTGTGGGAGAAGGGCATTGTGGACTTCACTTGGCATTGTGGATTTAT
>NW_015174870.1:0-1400 GCF_001447785.1 Gekko japonicus | reverse complement strand
TGGACGTATTTTGCTTTTCTCTGGGCTTAGAGCAGGGGTCACTGGAAGAGTGGAGGAGAGGTAGCGATGAATCTCCTGCATTGTGCAGGGGATTGGGCTAGATGACCCCAGATGTCCTTTCTAGCTCCATATTTCTGTGTTTCTAATGGGGTTTCTCCCAGGTATGTTTTTGTACTGATTAACTAGACTGAGTTCTAGAGAAATCTAAATGTTGTTCACTCTTTTGTAATATTTTGTTCATTTCAATACAAGGTTTTACACAACTAGTGCTTTTGGAATATTCTGGGTGCCAGCACAGCTATGTACAATCTTAGCTCGCAGCTGTCATCCGTAATTCCATTTGGATGAATATACATCAGCATGCTGGAAATTATAGGGTGTTTTCATTAATATACGTTTAGGTTTGTACAAAGGGGTTTTTTAAGTAAATGTATACCAAAAGCTACAGTGTGGACAGGAATGTTTATTCGGTTCCATGGAAGAGAATAAAAAGAAATGTGACAAAAACAATGAACTGATTAATGTTATTTGTTCCTTCATTACTCTGGAATTTGTCAGTCTGGTTTAGAAAGCCTGAAGACTCCTACTCTCACATCCACCTCTCCTCTTCCCCCTCCCTTTAGTGCCCTGGCTGCTTTGACTGTCTTGCTAGAAGAGATTTTGTAGTAGCTGCAACTGATAGGCAAGTGGCTAGTCAGAAAGAGAATTCCTCTCATCCCCATCTCCACTGGTGTCCAGTGTGCACTGAGATGCAGCACCTGTGATGCCTCCAAAAGAGCATCCAGCAGTCTAAGAAGACCTTGAAGAAGATGGATTCTCTTCCTTCCCACCTACCCTTTGGCTAACCAGCCATTGCTACAGTCAAGCACTGAGGCCATAGCAGAGGGGTTGTTATCATTTACTTTGTGAAATGGTGCTATCTATTTATTCAGGAGTTTCTTGAGCCACAACAGAAGACAACCTGGCTCTAAGAACCCAAACTATAACATCTTACACAACAGTGTATACTAATGTGGTTGCACCATACTGGTGAGTGTGGGAGAAGGGCATTGTGGACTTCACTTGGCATTGTGGATTTATCAGGATTTATGAGAACATTAATCCTTTTTTAACATATTTTTATTCAGTTATCTCACTTAACAATCTATACATATGTTCAAAATACACAATATATATAGAGTCTTTTATACAAATTATTTATTCAACCATTGGTAAACTTTTGACCATCTTTTCTGGAATATTGTATCATCCTTTCCTTGTAATAATACATTTAATCTATCCATCTCTGCCGCCTCTAACAATTTCTACTTTAACTCATCTCTCGAGGGTAACTTATCGGTTTTCCAATGTCTGGCTACTAGTTTTCTAGCAGCCAGGGCTTTTGTTGTAGAAAAAGCCCA